>NW_006263351.1:1501238-1502374 GCF_000469605.1 Apis dorsata | reverse complement strand
GATAAGGGCGAAGAGGCGAGCATCGCCGTCCCTGTCGGTACAGTTCCACATTCCACGTTCACGACGGGTGGCCCGTTCTTCGGGTATATCGCTGTCTTCCTCCGCTTCGCATTAGAGGCACGACAGTTCCGTTGTGTGTTTTTGTGATTGATCACGTGATCTCGTCATTCGATATAATAAGATTCGCTTTAATCTGGCCTGAGATGGAACGACGCCGCCACGGTCGCAGATTACCGCATACCGAGATAAAAACTGTTAAGCGCCGTTCCTCCTACCCCCGTTTCGCATATTATTTCTCTGATGTAACAATGTAACCTCCCAAGAAGTTGTGCCTCGTATTGTTGTACTCGTACTCGTCGCATTTTGCGAGAATTAATTCAAATTGAGAGACACGATATTTAGCATTGTTATTATTATATTATAATATATATACGTAAGTTTAAATAATTTTACTTTTGTTATTTTTAATACAAAATTAAATACTGATAAGTGAATGAATTTGATTTGTGCATTTGAAGTGCCTTGTTCTTTTGAAAAGGAATTTGTGTGCAACTCATCATATATTAACTGTACTATATTATACTATAAATAAAGGAACAAGATCATCATCTTGTGATCAAATTTGATTGTTGAACTAAATAATAATATATACAAATTACAATATAAATCAATTATTATTATTACAATAATAATAACTTTGATTTTATTTTATCTTGTAAAATAAAATCCAAATTAACAAATTTATTTTTGATATTTAATAATCTTTTATACATATAAATTCCAACCACGTGTGCAAAAACTTTATCCAAATTTTTATAAAATCACTAGCATGTAATACTATGTCAAACTATGTATAAAAAAAAGCATTATTACATATTATTGACGAGATACGACAAAACAATTTTCTAAACAAATACTAATTTCTCTTCCAAACATCAAAAGCACACCCCGTTTTTCACACACCCGCCCGAATTCTCTATATAGCGATATGCAAACCGGGCAAACCGCCCCCGTGGGCCATTATACGCGACAGAAGAACGTCGCAAGTGGAACAAAAATATCAGACCGGATACATTCATCCGGCTCGACTCGTCGTCGAGATAAAACCCCCGGACTATCGCGTGGTTAAGATTCAT
>NW_006263351.1:1499474-1501038 GCF_000469605.1 Apis dorsata | reverse complement strand
AAAAAAAAAAAAAAAAAAAAAAAAAAGAAAGAAAGAAAGAAAAAGAAAAAAGAAAAAAAATAGAAAAGAGAAGGAAAGCAGAGAAACGTGGACGTGGAGGTGTAAAAGGGAAATTCGTAGAGCCAGAACCGTGTATTTTTTCCGATGGCCATGGCCGGTCCAGGCAGAGCTTAATTAGCCGCACATCCTCCTCACCAAGGGGAGAAGAGAAGGCGTTACATCATGAAATGTTTCGAAGCCCGCGCTGATTACGCCCGGCCGGCGTTTACACGGCGCGAAAACTTCGGAATTATTCTCGATTATTCAAATTCGCAACCCTTGCCGGGCTAGGGCCGATTCAAATTTATGCAAAAATTTCCGGCAACGCGAACCGCCGTTCTTATTAATATGGATCAATTTGACGTACTAGCCGCGTCTGTCTCCCTCTGCTCCTCCTCTCTCGCGTCTATCCTTTTGCCCTTTTTTCTTTTCTCTACGTCTCTAACTAAAATTGGACCAAATCCGTCTCTGTTTTGTCGCGCGATCCCAAAGTTGCGTTAAGGCCGCGATCGTGTGTGATTTTTATTTAGGATGGGTTCTCATTGGCAAGTTACATTGATTGTAAGTCACGATTAGACAGCTGTGATTCGTTTGTATAATATATAATTAGATATTATATATTATAAAATAAAGATGTTTTAAAGATTTTTTTAAAGATTGTAAATAGCGTGCTTTGGATATTTTATATTCTTTTGCGTGTCAATGCATGGAATCTGTAAAATTTTACGAATATAAATATTTGTTGTGTGATTTTGATGATTTTTAAGGATGTATCACTTTTAAATTGTATCACTTTTAATTCTTCAGAGCATTGATGTGATTGATGTGTCATATTTTATGCCAGAATCACTCGTACAAAGAAGACGCTTGGTCTTTGATCCAGTATTTCCATATTTTATGAAAAATAAATAAATGTATGAATTACACGATATTTAATTGTTTGGAAGATTTATATGATGGAAATCGTGTATTATAATTAATTAAATTAGTAATTCATGTGATATTATAAATTTCGTTAGCTAAAGAAAATAAAATAAAGTTGAATATGAAGAGAAAAATAAAAAGTTACTCTAATAATAATATTTTACAAAAGGGGAAGTTAAAACAAATACAACGAATAGTGCTAGAAAGTGGATAATAAAAAGTTTGTAATAATTTGTTTGTAATAATCAGAAAAAAATATTCCAAGTTATTTCATAATTAATATTTTACAATCAAGAGAATCGTATTTTATGTAACAAAACAGTTGAATTAGCATGAAATTTTCATTTCATTTATAATATAAATATATTTCTTATAATATATTATATACTTTATACTTATTATTGAATCGAGAGATAAACGCATATGACTATTAAAATATATTTTATGGAAATGATAACATTTTAAAATTGATAAGATTTTTTTAATTAACAATTCAAACACAGATGTATATATTACATTTTAAAAAATAAAATTAAATACATCTGACGCAATTTCAATTTAATTCGCCATCCTCGATTGTAATAGAATAAAATGTTAAAAT
>NW_006263351.1:1497071-1499248 GCF_000469605.1 Apis dorsata | reverse complement strand
ATATATATATATATATATACATACGTATACACATGAAAGATCGAAATTGCGAAAGTTCGAGAACAAACGTCGAAGACAAAAAATAATGGAGAAAGTTGAAGGAGGGAGAGCTGACGAAGGGAGGTTATCCTTTTTTCTTTTTTTTTCTTCGTGTTAATTCCTTGCGTTGGAATTTAATTAGCGGTGCCGGGTCGAGCGTGCTTATTCAACTCGCCGCTATTTAAATCTCCTCCTTGCTGTATCGCGTGGAAGACGTTTAAATTTGATTTTCCTCAGAAACCGCTTAAACTATAGCGCAATAAAACTAAGAATACCTTGTTGCCGTGACTGGGTCGTAATAATTGTATTTATACCGATTATTTTCTTTTCTTTTTTTTTTTTTAAGGAATTATCAAATATTTAATTTATAACGGTGAAACGTAAATTTATAGAGAATTGGAAAAATAATGATGATTTTCTTTTTTTAACAATGCAAAAGTAAAATAATTTATCGTAATATATTCACGTGTTCGGTTTTGAAATCATTTAAATTTTTGTAAATATTGTAAAATTGTTGTCTAGTCTATCTTGTTTATTATTATCAACAATTTTATCATTCTTCATCTTTCAATGATTTATGGCTTGATAAAGATTTATTTAGTTTGACGAACCATTTTTAATAATATTATATATTTCATTGGATTTATACCTTGTTCAAGTTCATATAGGTAATACGAATAACTGAAAACAGAAATAAATTATAACTGCAATGTTGCTCTATTCAAATTGATTTTTAAAGTCGAACAAACGTAAATAAAATATTTTATGATCGTGAAATAATATTCTCGTAAAATGAATGTATTATAAATAATATAATATTCCCATTCATTTAAAATATAATATGTTATTTTACTCAATCAAAAACACCACGTATAACTTTCGATCCAATATCGATCCAATATTTCTCGAATATGGATAATAAAAAATTTAAAATTAATAAAAAATAATTAATTTAAGAGTAATCATCCAAACAAATAAATAATGCTACTTATATTGATATATATACATACCAATATTATCTCAATTATTATTTAACATATTTATATTATATTATCTTATATTAAAAGAAGAAAAATATTTCTTCATTTTGTTGTATATTTTTCGTACATTTATAATTCGCATAATATTTGCTGCATAATTGTACACAATTGCTTTAATGAAAGTTCCAAGCTACCGATTAATCGCGACATCATCTACAGCTTCGAGGGTTCCTTTAAATATCGTTAAGAGGATCCGAGAGCAAAGGCTTCGGTATCGTTAAGTTGGGAAAATTTAAATTCGATCGCGATGCGGCTTGTTACGTGCGCGTTATTCTGTAGTTCCACTTTTCGTGAGTTAACCGGCGAACTTGCCAGCAAGTTCACGTGAACGAACTTCCGTGGATGGTGGATTCTTCGATCCTCGAAAATTTCGAGAATTGCCTCTGTTAACTATTACCTTTCGATTTTTTTGTTACAGAAAGTGCCTCATCAGGAGTGAAACGATGAAATGAATCGAGTATCTTTTTTAAATATCTTCTGACCGCCAATTTTTCTTGAAATTAAGGTGAGTGAAAATTTTTTTCTTGTTTGAAATTGATATTTGTAAGAGATAAAAGTGATTAAAAGTAATATATTTGTATAATAGAAATATCTTATCTATTTATTTGGTTTATGACAAATAATATTTAACGTGAGACAATTAAATTAAAAATAGAGGAGGGGGAATATATCCTTAATGTATGATTAATTGTAATATTATATGAGATCATGACAAAATTTTAATTTTAAACAATTAAATTATTCATTGAATCAAATTATAATAGTAAATTAAATAATCAATCTACTCTATTGTAATAAATGCTGTATTATAGAAATTTTATATATTTCCCGATTCTTGTGCGCATAAACGTTCAATAATTTTCGCAATAATATAATATTACATACTCTAATAATATTCGTAGCCTAATAATTAGCACAATTGACTTTGAATTAAAACGATTGGATTAATTCTACTTAACATCAAAATTGCAGAATCAGATCGAAATCCAATCGAAAATTTTCGATAAATATGTATTATTTCATGGAAATATCGTCGCATCGTATTCACAATTCATATTAATATCTAACATACGTATTCTCGCTTCGTATTAATTTCAT
>NW_006263351.1:1492921-1496858 GCF_000469605.1 Apis dorsata | reverse complement strand
AAAAAAAAAAAAAAAAAAAGAAAAAATTAAAAGAGCAAAAAAAAAAACAAGAGTACATCGAAGTTTCGTACCTGCCTGGTTAAAATTCCACGTTGAATCCAAAGAGAACCCTCCCTCCAAAAAAAAAAAAGAAAACGCGCGAAAACAAAAAAACAAGAAAGAAAGCAGAGCTGGGTGAATACATTTTGACCAGCAGACAACGTTCGACGAATGTCGCGCGGTCGAACGCTAAGAAACAATGGTGACGTTCGATGAATAGAATCAGTGGGAGGAAACGGTGTTGGGGAAAAGGAAATATTTGAAGACCTTGTCACGCGTCCTTAGAGATTGCGCGGAGTAAAAGTCGTGGGCGGTTGAATATCGCCACGGTACCAACCGGCGAATTTCGTATTCCCGGATGGTAGGCTAGTCAGCTTCTGACAATACCGACGTAGATGTGACGTATGTACTACGTCGCGGTATGTACACCTAACTGTGCCAGGCGAAGTGCCCGCCTGACCCTGTTGTAGCAATGTCTTTGAACCTTGGGGGAGAATCGAATAGGCAAAATGGTGAAAAGTTTCTGTTTTTTTGTCGAAATGTTTTTATCTCACATTTTTTTTTTCTTTTATGAAATATTTTAAAATACTCGAAGTTTTATTACACAAAAGTTTGTTTCTTTGAAGTAAAGTTACGAAGGTTATACGAATTTTGTAAAGATTTAAAGATTTTGTAAAGGAGATATAATTCAGGGTATTTGTATTGAATATTATAGTTATATGAATTGTAAAAGTCATATGTTATCATTGCTATAAAGTCAATGGATTTTTTTTAAAGGAATTTTGGTTATTGATTTATTTATTCCAATTGAAAGTCTAGGATATATATACAGGGTGGTCCACTTAACTTTATCACGTGAAATATTTCATTTATTTTTGATAATATTAAAAAAATATTTTGGATAAAAGTTGAATGATTTTAAAAAGGGTATTTTAATATTAAATTTTTGATATATTAAATATTTAATTTATCTCATATATTTTTTAACAATTATATTAAAAATAATAGAAATATTTCAAATGATAAAGTGAAGTAGATCATATTGTATAATATATATATATTTTATTTCAAAAACAATATTTCAAATTCATGATGCTCAATTTAATACGATTTTTGTGCAAAATGTTGTAAGAAAACTTTTCTTCTTTTTATTAAAACAAAATATATTAAGATGTATATTAAATCACTTTTAAAGTTACTTTTGTTCTTTTTCCAAACAATTAATTAATTAATATCAATTTTACATTTAGAATAGTAACTAACCAACTAATTTATCCTACCAAAAAGAGTTAAATAAATCCCTTTCCCTTTCCCTTCAAAACCCTGAACAAAAAATTAATCAGGAAGGAAACAATATCATCATCGTTGATTCTTCCCTTTCCTCTCTCCACCAACGAATCACCATGGATCGTTGTAAGATGAGTGGGGGTATATAAAAAAAAAAAAAAAAAAAAAAAAAAAAAAAAAGAGTAACGTAGCTCGTACGTGTTCGCATCAAAAATTCGCGTGGAAGACAATGCGAGTTGATTTGGAAAGGCGCGTATCGATAGGGCACGAGAGGGGAAGGGGACGAGGGTACGGTCAGCGGAACGTATTCGCGGGTGAAAAAGAGAGAGGGTGGAAGAAGGATGGAGAGAGAAGGGGGAGGGGTAAAAAAAGAACGGTCGAGGCATTTTGTTTCCGATCGTTGCACGAATGAGCCGGCAAATTGGAGTCGAATTTAGCCGGCTTTTGCGAGCCGTTTAAACCTTTCGCTATGCCGCGGCGCGCTCGTAGAGTTTGCTGCACGCAAATGAAGAATTGTCAGCCAAATACGGTTCGTGAGTGGTAAGGGGAGGCGGCAGGGGATGAATGGGGCGTAATGCCGGGTCTACCCTGATTGTTGCCCTCTTCTCTCCCTTCCTCGACCTCTCGAACCCATCGGAATTTCCAGTACGAATTTCCGTCGGTGCCTGCGACATCACTTCCGTCCCAGGGACAAGCAGATTCGTCTAGCCGCGGCCCGCCGTTTTACGCCGCTAGCGTTCCACCAGATTTTCCACCCCTTTCGACTCTTCCTTCGACCTCTATCCAGGCCCAGACTCCCAGGCTTTCTAATAATCGAACGATCGGAACTAGGGATGGTAACCTGAGACGCAGAGGGAAAAATTTTTTAATCGTCACATAGAATATCTGTAGATAGTGTATTGATTTTGCATATATATAATTTTATTTAACAAGTGTTTAAGTTCTAGTTTTACATTTTTAATGAACTTTTACATTGAATCAGATTGATTCTTATTTGTGTAAAATAAATTTGTTATTGTTATAATATTGTTTTTATAATATTATAATATTGTTAATTTTTAAAAACATTTTCTTTTTAATATAATTTAATATAATGATAGAATTATCGTTGAAAATCAGTCTAATCAGATTTGACAAATCTGTATCCAATGTTAAAATTCGGCAAACCTAATAATAATAATAAGTACAATAATATATCAATGATAATATGAGAAGATGAAATGAAATTTTTCAAAATTATAAAATATGCACACATAGGCACGTAAATATACGTGAATTCGAAGGAGCATGGCGAAAATTCTAGAATAAATTCACTGTACTTGGATAGTTAATTGGAATCGAAGAATGGACATTATTCGAGGAATAGAAGATTCGAGCGGATTTCTTTAGCGAGGCGGGCTTTTTTCGGATTAACGAAGCGTTACGCCTGTGACCGCTCGTGCTATTTATTCGATTACTCGAGAGAGACGAGAGCGCGGCGTTCGGTAGGCATGGACCAATGAAATTCCCATAGAATATCGCCCCATGTCTTTCACAGTCCGGTGAACTCTGACAATCGGCCTCTCTTGCCATTGAAAAGGGAACGCGGTCAATTTGAGGCAAACGATCGCTGACAGCCGTAGGGCCTGACCGCGCGATGAATTCCGGCTAAAAACCTCGAAAACGTCGAATAACGATCCTAAAGACCGTGACAAGCTTTCTTCATCGTCGATGTTGCGCTCCAGGTGTGCTCTCGATCTCGTCCCTGGGAAAGCGGAGGAACGATCTGGTGGAAATCTGTGAAGAAGAAGGGATTTCATTTCCTTTTAATCCGTACCACTAATCTTGACAAGTATGCCTTCATTACGCTGGAATGAAGAATGACGTGTTTTAGGTGTTTTTTTTTTCTTCTTGTCGAGTAGCATGAAGAGATTATGAGAGAATACATATAAGTTGGCAAGATATTGTGAATCTTTTAAACAATAATGATTTAGTGTTATATTATATTCTATTTTATTTATAACAGTTAGAAATGAATGCTTAAAACATCTACAGAATCTACAAGTGACGTGATCGTGAAATTTAATCTAAACAATTGAAAAACATTATAAATTACACGGTTCAATAGAAAAGATTACGTTGCAACGTTTCCAATATAAGGAAATATTGGGAAAAAATTTCTAAAATCCATTCGCTTTACTTTTCAAAAATTCATTTGATATGCCATCAAGTTAATAAATTTCTTAAATTTCTTCAATCAATCTCATTAATTTTTTTATCGAAACTTTGCGATAACGTTCCATTCGAATAAAAACAACGCCCACTAAAAAGTGATCAATTTCTCTCTTCAAAGACAAAACTCTTCGGGGCAATAACCAAGTCGAAATTAGGGGACGTTGATGACGGGCTCGTGGCAATCGTAAAAAAAGGAAACAGCGTGGAAAAAAACATAAGGGCTGGAATGCCTGGCAATTCGGTTTCACGATGAAACGTGGTGAAAACAATGCCACGACACCGCGTATTACGATATCGCGAGGTGGTTACGCGTGTTATTATCCGGTATCCGTTATCGAGCACTTGCGGTGACAACAGAAAGAGCGATTTCGCGCCACGATGCTCTTATACGCGTTTG
>NW_006263351.1:1491928-1492837 GCF_000469605.1 Apis dorsata | reverse complement strand
GCGCCACCTCATCGTCTGATGCGTATTATCCGTTGGTTTGATCGTAAAAGGGGCTCGCATCGTCGAGGGGGTGGCGAAATTGGGGTAATTCGTGAGATGAGCGCGCGAGAGTGTTCGACGCGTTTAAAAAGTGGAGATGATGGAGATGATTTTTCCCTCCTCTGATACCTGTTTTTAATCTGCGACGCTCGTTTTTGAATTATGTGTTTCTGGAATAGAGGAATATATACAAATTGTTGGAAAGAAGAGAGAGAAAATCTGAAAGAGGACACACTTATAAGTTTTATAAGTTTGATATTTTTGTACATGCGGATAAGCTTATGTAGGAGGCTTTACTTTCGTAGAAAAAGATAAATATTCTAGAGTTGTTTATAAATAAAACAACGTGAAATTGTTATACGTGACTAGCGAGAGACATTTATGAAGAAGAAATACAGCATTTAGAAGATTCTAAAATATTTGAAAAAAATTTAATAAGATAAAGGATATACAAAAAATTAATGCGAAATATATAAAAATATGTTAAATTACATGTATAAAATAAATATGAACATTTGATTATTAATTATTATTATTATTATAAAGAAATTAATTATAAAAGTGATGAAGCAAAGATAAAATATAAATTTATTCCTCACCTGTTTTTCATAACTTTTCAACTATATTATATTATATCATATTATACACAAGTTTTTCATTTAACGCATTTATTTTTATATCTATACATATTGTCACGTGCGATTTGCAAAAGTATTAAATTTCTGTGATGCGCTATCCTTCTTTCGTATAATAAAATTACATAGTTTATCTTTAGATGAGAAAAATTATTATCATTAATGGATGAATAAAGGACAAATTAATACGAATTGTCGAAATGAAAAATGCCACGCTAAATAAAACCTAATGATC
>NW_006263351.1:1490512-1491683 GCF_000469605.1 Apis dorsata | reverse complement strand
TTTTTTTTTTTCTTTTTTTTTTTTTTTCCCCTTTCCAAGCGTTTCATCCGCGACACCCTCGCGGCACTATTCCACGGGAGTGTTTCGTTTCGCGCTTTACACCGGTTCTGCTCTTTATTATCGTTATCGTCATCATCGTGGCGCGGTTTTAACGTCGAAGCACGCCATGTACGTTGCGTTACTTTTCTATAGCCGCCGTTTCAGCCTTGTTGTTACACCGTTAACTTTCGACACGATTGCGCGTTCGTATCCTACGCGATATTTCTAAAACGATCATCCACCGTTGCAATTGCGCGCGGTGATAAAAAATGATTTGATATCCGTTCTGTAAATTTGCCGCTAATTCTGAAAAGTTACATCGTAAAAATATGCAGCCAAATCACAGAAATATCTTTATATATCTTGTCTTAAGTTTCAGAATTAACGTTAATATCATTTTATTTTCTATAATATATATATATATATATAAAATATAAAAAATAATATATCATATAAATAATTATTTTTTTTAATAATGTGAACTTTTACCTGCTCTTCAAAAAAAGAATTCAATTTCTTAGATTCTTCTCACTTTTTCTTTATTTGACTTTGTATATAAAAGCATAGACGAAACAAACATTTTAACAAATTTTACTTGAAAATATTATAAACATTATTTAAATAGAATAAAGCGAAGTGAATATTTTTCTCTTTCTTTGCTAAAAAAAAAAAAGAAAAAAAGAAGAAAACGAATTCAATTATTTCCTTCTTTTTTTTTTCTCACTTCCTTTTCTCCTTTATTTCCGTTAGATTTCCGTAAGCAAGAAAAGACTCACGACAAACAAAACTTTTTGCATGAGAAACATAACTATTCAACGATTTCAATTTTTCCTCTTCTCTCTCGCTTCCCTCCCCAAAAGGAGAAGAAAAAGAAAAGGAAAAAGGGGGGAGGGAAAAAAATTCAATTTCCGAGCGACTTACACCCTGCCTAACCCAAGGTCCAATTAGAAGGCGAGACTATCGCGTGTGAACGTAGTCTAAAGCGTGCACGTGCACGACCTATCGGCGATGGGTGCTGGCCAGGAGGAGAGGGGAGGAGGAAAAGGGCGTACTTCAGCATCGCCGTTGGGACTTCACAAAACAGATTTAGCAGGTGAGGTCGGGAGCAACAGCGGGGCCCCCGTAAAGAAAG
>NW_006263351.1:1488801-1490157 GCF_000469605.1 Apis dorsata | reverse complement strand
TCCCTCCCTCCCCGCCTCTCTTGGAAAAACACACGGCTCGGCCTTCTGTGTCTTCCGCATTCTTCGGACACGATCGTAGAGAACGAATTCTCTCTCTCTCTCTCGCCTCGCTCCATTTCCCACAACGGTCCTTTGTCCATTGTTACTTACTCCTTTCCCTGATCCTGTAGTGATCGTGTACTCGTGATTGAGGGTGAATCATGGAGCGAATATCAGAATTGTTTTCGTTCGAGATATGACGGGAATAAAGAATTTTGAGGAATTCAGGAATTTAATTTTTTTTCTTTTTTTTTGAAATTGTTATATATACAGAAGATTGATTCGTTATAGATTGAGCAAGAAATGGGGGAAATAATTAGATTTGGATTATTATTTATATAATTTTGGAAGTTGTTATTATTATATAAGGTATGTGAAAGCGTTTTCTTTAATTCATATGGGAATATACAGATGGTAAGTAAGATGTATTATTTCTTTAATTATATTTTATTATATTAATTTCAATTTTAAATGTAGAATGTATTATTCGATATATAGAAATTAATTCCCTATAAAAATTGCTTAATTGAAGTAGGATTAATTTAGAGAATATTTATTATCTTTTTTATTGCAAACTTTTAGAAAAAAAAAAAAGAAACACGTAAAAATTTTTACCAATTTTATTATCTCACGGATTTTTTCACAGAGTTTCGAGCGAAATTAAATATCCTAAGCATTTCTTTGTTCTCTCGATTAAAGGGATATAATAATTCAAATATAATGTAACGTTAAACGTTCAAATAATTCAAATAATTTCGACTCGTTTCATTTCGAATAATTTTAATTGATTCTAACGAGACGAAATTAAATATCTAGCATTTCTTGATCTCTCCGATTAAATTATAAATCAAATCGATTGATTATCCTTCGAACAACTTTCATTTCGAAAAAATATTTCTAAATTTAAAGCTTCCTCGTACACGATATTTCCTCGACAATCGTCGCGTTTAGCTTAGCTGATCGGAGGAGAAACGCGAGTCCTCTGCCACGAGTTTTAGGGGTGGAGAGGGGTTGACGAACAAGGGAGCCCCCGGCCGTAAATAATAAAACTGCGAAGGTAAATATAATTACCTAACTGTGTGTGTAACGTGTTTGTAAGCGGGCGTGCCACGGAGGAACAACAATCGTAAGGTTCCCTTGAAAACGAGCCTCTTTTCAAAAGGGGGTTCTATATACCAATGGCGCGCCAGTTTGAATTAAGATTTCAGTGGCCCACCGTAAAAGATTGCGCCATTGGCCAATTTAATCTCCACCGGTCCGCGAACGAGATCCTTTTCACCGGCCTCCTCCACCCATTTTGTTTTCATCCAGAGATCA
>NW_006263351.1:1487194-1488453 GCF_000469605.1 Apis dorsata | reverse complement strand
AAGATGGAATTATCTTTATGATGGTTTTGATGGTTTTTTTTCTTTTTTTCTTTTGTCCATTGAGTTATTCTTATCCTTATTACAGATGTTTCTAATGTAATGACTTTTTTTTAAAATTTTTTTTTAATTTTTTTTTAATTAAAATTTTTTAAATTTAATAATTTAATTTTTTTAAATTAAATTTTTTTTAACTTTTTTAATTTAATTTTTTAGAAAAGTTTTTGGATAAATGTAGAGAGGAGGGGGTGATATATTATAATAAATTAATATATATATTGAATTAGGAGCAATTAAGTTTTCCTGTTATATTATTGTTCATCATTCTCTCTGTTTTGTCTCATCTGATATAAGTTTAAATTACTTGTAACTTAATAAAAAAATCTTGATATATGAAATATTTTTAAACATTGATATTATATTGAATTGAACTTGAAAAAGTGTTCCATGAATATATTATTAACTTGGATATTGATATGGAGTGTATAACGAATGGAAAATAGGTTTTTGTTCTTACGAAATCGTTTTGAGATCTTAGTTTTCTTCTCAATATATTATAGAAAATATCGAGACTTAAAAAGAAGAATATTACGTGATATCTTTATTTTTTTTAGTAGATTTTTAGTAATGAAAATAGCATTATATAGCATTAATAGCAATAAGCATTATTATAGCATCAATAAATTTAATTTTTCTTTTATGAAGATATTTAGAATCTGTTATAATCAATTTATATATCATATTACGTGCAATCTTATCAGAGACAAATTTAAAATCATGGAACAGAGTGTTGCATTGCAAAAGCAATGTATCTTTGAATTATCTCCTCTAATATCCTTAATCATAACACACGATTCCATTTAAAAAAAAAAATCCAAGATAATTTAAAATTAGCAAATTTTTCATTCTTTCCATCGAAACCATTAACCGCAACATTTTCGATCAAGAAGAAAAAAGCTAAGCCACTCCTATACAAACGTACGTTTCTCCACTCAACATCAACACATTTATACATGCATACCACAAAATACCATCGATCCTTTTCAAACCGAAAGCGAATCAAAAAGCGCAAGCATTAATCGAGCGGACAAACCGCCATCGTTTCTCCCTCGACAACCCTTTCCATCGATCCTTTCCTCCCTCCCTCCCCTTCCCTCTAAAAATACGCGGTTGAAATTCCTCTTCGACTCGCGCCGACAAATTTGATCGGATAAACGTTTCCCAAAGAAGCGGTGGACCCCGTTCTACGCCCCTTGACGACT
>NW_006263351.1:1477033-1487098 GCF_000469605.1 Apis dorsata | reverse complement strand
CGCACCCCTGTGCACCCTTGCAACGTACAATACCGCAAGCGGATAGGCAGGCAGGTAGCTAGGCGAGCTAGCATTATGTGTATCCGACTTCTCCTCCAGGAAAAAAACGTACGAGGTAAGCAGGTAAATTTAGCGACGAGAGTTCGAATGCGCGCAACTCGCGGTGACTCGAGTGCGCTTCGAGTGTTCGCGTAAGGCACGTAGATAAAATACGTGCTCGGGTACGCGTGCTTCCCCCTCTTTTTCTCTCTCTCTCTCTCTCTCTCTCTCTCTCTTCTTCGGGTAATTGGCCCTCTTGATCGCGTTCGTAGGACCGCTTTTCAATATTCTCGTTTCCATTTCCTTCCTCCGTGCCCTACGTCCAAGGGACGCGAGGGTAGTCCCTGGTTATTTCTGTCCTTTTTTTCCTTGTCCTCTCGAGCCTCGAGTTCGAGTTTGAGTTCGAACGAAGAAGAGGATGTGTGTACAGGGATATAGAGAGAAGTAAAAGGCTGGACTCGCACTTTTGGTGCGCAGATGGTTTATGGTTTAATAGGTGTAACGAGAGCGAAGGTTTAAAGGTTTATTTGGACATCTGTATGTAATTAGAAATGATCTTTTTGAAGAGTTGGGATGGAGCCTCGAAAGATCGAAATCTGATGGATTTCGAATAAATATAAATTTTAGCTTCTAAATTTATATTTAGATTTTTTTTAATATTTAATTTTTATATATTTAAATTTATTTATTTTATTATTAGATATATTTAAATTTTTTTAATATTTGTTAGTTTCGGAGAAATTTTGCTGTAGAAATCGTCCTAAATAAGTTTGTTTCCATTGAAGAATTGTTTCCAGAATATTCTTCCAAATTTCGATTGGCAACTGCGGCTCAACTTTGGTTTACTAAATACAATGTTCGAAGCGGAAGTAAAAAAAAAAAAAAGGACCAATTTGCAGGTAAAAACATTTGGCGTGCAGATGCGGCAATAGCTGTTATTTTGCTTCGAATGGAAGTTGTCACAATGGAGTTTATTTAAATTAGTATTTGAAGAGGAAGGACTGTCAATATCAATATTTGACAGGATTTTTCATAAAAATAATTAAAAATTTAATATAAAATATTCCATATATACATATATATATAATTTAGATACTTTAGATATGGGGACTTCTAAGATTAATTATATTTATAAATAATGTATAATATTGAAAGTTTTTCATTTTCAATATCTAGAAAATAATACACGAAGCTTTTATTCAACTTCGAGCGAATCCTATCAATTTTAGAATTATCGAATAAACATCAAAGTGTCGCACAAACAATGGGCGATGTTATCCTTTCGAATGGTCTGTGGAAGGATTTTTAAAAAAAACGGACGGCAAGACCCCACGCCAAGTCGGTGGGTTGTTTCAGCGGACAGGTCAGTTTGGAATTCGAACAGGCTGCTACTGTAGAAGCTGCTATGGGGCGGGGCAAACGTCAGGCAAATGGAAAGCATCCCTAATTTGAAACTGAGAGGAGAGAGAGAGGAAACAAATGGCGAAATCGGACTCGACACTCTCTTGGCCTTTTTTCACAAATTTTTCACGATCAACGTATGACAAGTAGCGAGCACAATCGAAAATATTTACGACGATACTCTTCCAATCGTCATTTCAAATTCCGTGTAACGTCGGTTAAACTTGTCATCAACAATTTTTTCTCGAATCGAGGCGTGTTATATACTAGAAAGGATAACATTTGACAACTACAGAATTCAACGATATACAAAATTAAGAAGGTCGATGATTTTTCGTTTCGAAATTTTAAATTTTTTTTCTACGAAAATATAATACTACGAAGTTGTTGAAATAATTTATATCGAAGAATTTAAAATAAAATGAAAATTACAGTTTCGTTTTACTAACAACTTATATCATTATATTAGTGAAGATTAAAGTTTTTATTCAAGAAAAATAGATTCTCAAATCTATATAATATAATATAATTATTTTGTAATTTAATTTATATAATTATTTATCTACATATTATCTATATAATTAATAAATATAATTCTATATTTCTACAAAATATATATGATATTTCAATATATCAGATGGGACATGTTAATTAAGAGACCAAATTCTATACAGATGCACAAATTCTATGAAAGGAAACTTATAGTGGTGATTTTTTCAGATGGATAGATCCTTTGTTCCACTCGTAGATTTTTGCCTTCGATGCATAATTACATTTCGACTAGCACTCTCGTGCAAAATTATACGTAAAAATATCTTTTTTCGTTCTCGTGACTTTATGATCTATGTATATATTAGATCATCTCATAAATTTATTCACTCGTTTACGCAATTTTGTATTTTGATTCCGGTGAACGAATTGCCTACTTTGTTGTTAATCGAGCTATTAATTCAAACATATAGCTAACTATTATGTGCTCAGCTGGATAAATTAAAAGAAGCAGCGGCGATAAAAATAGTCCAGCCATATTTAAATCAGAATACCGTGATTTTTCATCAGAATAATGCCAGACCACACGCGGTACAAAACGTGTGAAAAAAAAAATTGCGCGAATTTCGTTGAAAAATTTTATCTACTCTGTTCTCTCTGTATCAATGTTTTACAATGTTTTTTTTTTTATAATAGACAAATAAGTATCCTTGTCGTAATTGCAACAAAAATTTAATAACACAAAATAAAATAAGATATTTAACAAGAAATATTGAAAATTTGTAATAGTTAATATAAAATATATAATATACATGATGAATCTCCTTTAATATTCTTTATCCAAATTAGTTTTTTTTTATTATATTTTCATATAATTATAATTGAAATAAAGTTATATTGAAATCTTCGTTATACAATTTTCTATAAATAATTAATTGGAAAAATAATTATAACAATCCCTCTTTACATTCTTCTTGAATATCACAAATTATCATTTCTTTGCTCGTTGCATACTTCAATTGCGTTAAACTGCAAAAATTTTACAACGTCTTTGCCTTGCAAAAAAAAGAATAAGAGAATAATTCCATCTTTCCCTTCACTAAGGAATATATTTATTATATCCACAAACCTATAAGACGGATACCATAATATGTAACATCGATTGAATCTTAAAATAGAATATCCTCAAAAACATATTTCAATCTAACAACAATTACTTAATTACTTGACTTGATTTTAACTTTTAACAATCATTGCCCATAATCCTCTCTCAAAAAAATATTAAAACACACGAGGGAATACGAGATATTACAAGCCAAATTCCCAATTATTTGGGAAGAAAATTTAGAATTTCCATAATCTACACCACAATTTCCACGAAATTACTAAATTACAATACATCCCCGTCACACGACGATCAACCTTCCGGCCACGTAGAACGGCCAAACGAAAGGTAACAAAGTAAGCAACGTGTTCTCGCGAAAAGTAGTTTAGCGGATCGTTACGAGCCTCCAGCTACTAGGTGTTCATCGACGCGACCGGAATGTAAATAAGGAGAAAAAAAGGCAGAGAGAGAAAAAAAGAAAGAAACACGACGATCTTCCGACGATATCGAAATTTATTCCCTATAAGAGGATCGAAAAGGGGATGGTTGGCCGTCCTTTTTCGAAATCTCCTTTTTGAAAAAATATTTTAACACCCCTCCCCCCCTCCCCCAGATCCGCGCCTCGCTCAATGACTCAATGACAACGCGCGGATACGACCGTTGTAAATTTACCGCGCGGAAACCTCTGATTTTTAGTAGCAATGATTTTGCAGGGATATGACACACGCCCACGCGGCACGCCACCATGTAAGGTGCCGTGTATTTTGGCGATTTTTACGAGGCGAGTTTACGAGTGCCCTCCGCGGCTTTTGTAATGATCTTCGGAAGTTTGCGGGGAGAGGGGAGGAGGAGGGAAGGGCAAAGATCCTCGACCGATGTCTATGATCAACAGGCAGGCGAGAGTAATAGAAGAATAGAGAGTAGAATGCTAGAATAGATTAGCTTAGGGTAAAAGATAGCTGTAGAAGATACAGTCGTGTTTACAATAGTATGTTACGTGAATAGTATAATTTATATCAAAATAAGGAACATATATGGTTGTATTTGTACAAAATTGCATGTATCTTCTTCTATTCAATTTTGACGAAAGTTATTGTTATTATTATTATATTGCCTCAATTACGTTATACATTGTTACTATTTATTTAAATAATATCTGGAATTGATAAAATTTTTAGATTTTAATTATTAATAATATCAAATTTATATTGAAAACAGAACCATTTTGTACTGATCTATCGATGTGGTTAATGGTAGGTTTATTATAGTAAATATTCAGATTATTCATTTATCAGGAATATTGTATATAACCTGAATATTCGTTCAAAAAAAATTTAAGGTTTCTTAAATCAGCATCTCTCAACACTTTTATCTAAAAAATTTTTATATGCAATTTACATTTAGATTTACGTTCAGGAACGAAAATATTAATTTACAAATTTATCTTATTATGGGTACAAAAATATCTATCTATTCAACTTCACCAACTTTCAAAAATAAAAAAATAAAATAAAATTTTCGCCGCATTGAAATTATTCTCCATTCGAAAGGAACGATTTCCCCACTCTGGAAAAGGATCGACCAATTCGATTCTTCCAAACTTCAACCGACCAAAAATACACGGAGGTACGTAATACCTCACAATGCCTCGACGGAACTCGTGCAACTTCGCTGGAAGGACAATCGAGCCCGGTCGGGGAATTTTATCCTTATTGGATTACGAAGAAACAATCCTAAGTCGCCCTAACGAATGCTCGACCGCGCAGGATATCCGTTCAGGCTCGCGATAGATATCCTAATGCCTCCTGACAAGCGTGCCTGTCCTTAGCCGGTCGGCACCTTTTCGAGCTATCCACTGCAATTATCCGAAACCACGGCGAGTGGTTCGGTTCGACCTCGTTGTTTTTTTTTCTCTTTCTCTCTCTCTTTCTCTCCTCCTCCTCCTCATCCCCTCTCCACCACCGCTCAGAGATCCACCAGGCGATTCCTTTCCAGGGATTCGTCCTATTGTCCGAGGATCCTTCGGCCTTACTGTTTTCCCGCCGGTCGATGCAAGTCCAGATAAAACTTTTTTGACAAGATTGCGGTGGCCCGAACCTGGTGAATCGGCAACACAGAGCTGGTAATTAGAGTTACCACCGAGCTCACCGACCGGGTTACTCACCACTTTGTTTTGTTTTGTTTTGTTTGCTTATACATTTGCCTTATCTCTTGCCGATTGGATAGATATGTGTGTGTATGAGGAATTTTAATGGTGTTAGAAGGAGGGTTTAAAAAGGAAATTCGAGTTTTGGATTTTATATAAGGATTTTAGTAGAATTGTTTTTGTAGGTTAAGTAAAGATTGTTTCTTTTTTTTGTCTCAGTTTTGAATTTAAGAATGTTATTGGTATCGAGTTATTTTGACTTTGAATTGGATATGTATTTAGTCGTGTTTAAGTTTATAATGTCATCTTTATATGTATTTAATATATGTGTTTTGATTGTCGATGATTTTTATATTCTGAAAGAGAGTTGGAATAGAGAAAGAAAAATTTATTAAATCTTTAAGAAGGTTAAAATTCATTTTTGATATCATACTGATTCGGAAAACATTAGAGTTCAGAGAAAAATGCACTTATTTCTATTGAATAAAAATAAAATATTTTCCTTTTCGAAAAGAAAATTCGTCAAAAGTAAATTTTTAAAATATTTCTGATTAATTTTTTAAAGACAGATTTACACATATGCTCTATTATTCTCTTAAGATCATTATAACTTTGTATTCATATTATTATAATTTAGTTTAATCAGATTCAGATATAAAATTTTAAAAAAACATTTTTAAAATATAGATATTTCAAGAAAATTTTCATCTCTCGGAATTGAATTATTCTTTTAAAATTTGGATATTTTTCAGACAATTTCTTGTTGAAAAATATACTGAATTTCATAAACATCAATATTCTCACTATGCACTTTGATTTAACAATGACAAAAATTATCCGATATTGTTCAAAACGTAATAAAAAAATTCAGGATAAAGATACCTTCCTCTTGAATTTAAATATTTCTTCTCAGAAATATTTCCATAACTTTCACAAACAACAGTGTGTTCCGAGAATTTTCATCGAATGCGAAAAGAAAAGAAAAAAAAAAAAAAAATAATCAAATTTAAAATTATTCAACATCTACAACCATCGGTTCCCGATCTCTAATGTGTCACGAAACACATTACAAAAAATCCAAAGATCCCTCTTCGACAAACCTCTTCGAGCATACCTCTTCCTCCTCTCTTTCCCAAGACTTGGCCAATTCCTTCACCGTGACCCAACCTTCTCCCATCTTCCCGTAATTCTCCATTCCACTCCACACGTTCATCGTCCATCGTCGTCCTCGTCATCGTCGTTGTCGTCGTCGTCGTCGTCGTCGTCGTCGTCGTCATCTTCGTCGAAAAAAGAGAAGAAAAGAAAAAAAGAAAAAGAAAAAAAAAGGAAGAAAGAAAAGAAAAAAAAAAAAAAAAAAAAAAAAAAAAAAAGGAAGAAAGAAAAAAAAAAAAAAAAAAAAAAAAAAAAAAAGGAAGAAAGAAAAAAAAAAAAAAAAAAAAAAAAAAAAAAAGGAAGAAAGAAAAAAAAAAAAAAAAAAAAAAAAAAAAAAAGGAAGAAAGAAAAAAAAAAAAAAAAAAAAAAAAAAAAAAAGGAAGAAAGAAAAAAAAAAAAAAAAAAAAAAAAAAAAAAAGGAAGAAAGAAAAAAAAAAAAAAAAAAAAAAAAAAAAAAAGGAAGAAAGAAAAAAAAAAAAAAAAAAAAAAAAAAAAAAAGGAAGAAAGAAAAAAAAAAAAAAAAAAAAAAAAAAAAAAAGGAAGAAAGAAAAAAAAAAAAAAAAAAAAAAAAAAAAAAAGGAAGAAAGAAAAAAAAAAAAAAAAAAAAAAAAAAAAAAAGGAAGAAAGAAAAAAAAAAAAAAAAAAAAAAAAAAAAAAAGGAAGAAAGAAAAAAAAAAAAAAAAAAAAAAAAAAAAAAAGGAAGAAAGAAAAAAAAAAAAAAAAAAAAAAAAAAAAAAAGGAAAAAAAAAAAAAAAAACAAAAAAAAAAAAAAAAGAAAAACCTATCCACGGCCAGGATTTACAGTGCGCCTAGCGAATAATAGAGACGTCGAGGGAACAAACGGCGCTCGTTGCACGGCGCCTACGGACGAAACGCGACAATGGCGCGCGCTTCGTGTTCCTACGGTATGCAAATTGAAAACGCATTCGGATAAGTTGCAAGCATCGATACTCACTCTGTGGCGATCGGCTGTGGCAATACGCGGCCGCACCGGCCGTCACTTTAAAAGTTAAGGATCAATCAGTCGCGGCCATTGTTTCGCCGCATTGTGCGACGAACGCCGACTTGTTTATGGTCCCGAAACGATAGCGTGGAGAAACGATAATAATAATAGACGGGTGCACAGGGGAGAACGTAACAATGAAGCCGGAGCCCGATCGCAATGGTGTGCGCGGCTCTACGACGAACGGGCTCGAAGCCGCGAGTTGGCGGGTGAGTGAGAGGAGCGAAAGGAGAGAGAGAGAGAAAGAGAGAGAGAGAGAGAAATGGCGAGAGAGAAAGGGAGAAAGAGAGGGGGTAGGGTAGCGTGAAATATCCTTTCGCGCGAAATTAGAATTTCGACGAACGACGACGCGCGGGAAAATACGGGAAGCTGCAGCCTTTTGTACAGAGCGCGCTCTATGATCGTAAAACATATTCGAATTTTTCGCGCTTTCGGTTAACTATGGTACTCCTTTCGTTTTATTGGCCACGTCTCTTGATTCATCGTACGATGCAACGGATACAATGGTTGAAAAATATTGAACGTACTTTTTTTTTTTTTTTTTTTAATGAAATTTTTCGCTCTTCGTCTTTTTGACGAACGAGAGTTTTTATTTGTAAATGAAATATCATTTTGAAATGATTGGGGCGAAAGTTTTCGTTTTTTTTTTTTTTTTTTTTTTTTTTAGATAGATATTATTACGTAGGAGATGTGATAGATAATGTATACGTTATATAGATATATTGTGCGTATTGAAATTTAAATTTTATTATTTTTTTTTTTTTAATGGAATCGTGTATCTTTTTAATGTATCAATCGATGCAAATTGTCAAAAAATTATTAGTTTAAGGTGTATTTTAACTTGGATTTATTTTATGGAAGATAAGGAAAACATGAGTAGAAGAGCATCGCTCCGCGTATTCCTCGCCTTTTCATAAGTTTCATAAAATTCAATAATTTTTTTGCAATAAATGATTTAATAAATTCTTATAGAGAAAAATCGTATGATCATTCTTTATATTTCCACTTTTAAAAATAATAATAGTGTCAAATTATATATATTATGCAATTTTTACATGAAATATTTTTTATACAATAAATATGAATTATTTGAAATGATATATTAAAAATATTTACAAATATACAATAATTACGTATTGCTTAATGAATTAATTATTTCTTGATTTCATAAAATGAATTCAAATAATTAATGCGATATATTTTCAATTGCTTATTGTATTATGAGAATGTTCATATAATTAAAGTGGTGTTCGATTGTTCATCAGATAATGTAAGCTCAACGTGAGATTTCAATTAACATAAAATTAATAGTTATTTCAATGTTATTCATCCCCCATAACTAAATTACGAATTTTTATACAATTAAAACTGTTCAAATATTCAATTAATATATAGAAAATTACATTTACACGAAGTCACAAACGAGACTTTTCTTCTAAAAAACGCGAGACAAAATTAAAAATTTATCCAAACCAAACCAATTCAAAAAATAAAGAAAACCACACTATTGAATTTCCTTTTTGTTTCATCTCATTTGATTGTCGACATACAAAGACTCAAAGTGGCCATAGCGCTTTGATACGGTGCAGAAATTATGAATGGGCCAACGATTCAGTGACCTATATTTTTTCCTGGAAATGCGTACTACGTTTTTCCAGGAATCACGTCTATCGTTTGTCTGAAGTTTGGAATAGGTCAATGAGCGTAAGTGCGAGCGAGAGATCCGAGTAAGCGACAAAGGCGAAGGATAATAAACGATTAAAAATTACCCTTTTCTTTACACGACGATATCTCGGGAACCGGAAGTCGTATCGAGATGAATCAAAAAGCATTTGAAAGAGCAAGCTTCCGCGCTTCTGATCGTCGCTCATTCGTTGAATAAGAATCACTATCTTCGGAGTTACAACGATTTAAATTTTTCTTAATTTTAATACGATTCAATCCAGTGTGTTTCTTTCTGAAAGAAGATACTGCTTACTAATCGGAGACTCCAATTGACACAAAATGTTCTTTGAAGTAAATCTGAATCTTTAGTTTAGTTATATTGATTGAATTGAATAATCTAATCGAGAGATACAATTTATTCACGTTATATTAAAGTTTCTTTCCAAATAAAATAAATTCATCTTGCTCATCCTTCGAACCGAATCCGTTCAACAATCGGAACAGTTGAATTTCCATGCAGCACAACGTCGCCTTTGGTCGATCACCTTATCGAGAAATTACAATTAAACGTATAATCAGGCCGATCCTCTAATTATTTCGAGCGATGTATATATGTATGTATGTAAATTGAAATGGCGTAGTTCCGCTGGATCGGCTCGTCGTTGACCCGAAACCAGGTATGCCGATGTTTTAATCATTTGAAACGCGAGCGAAATAATTCATTCGCGTTGCTATTTACCGCGTTAATTATTAAAAGTGCATTATGACGGCGTGCCGTCGCCTCTGACGTATCCCGGAATAAGTAGATCGCAATTAATGAAGTAATTAATCATGGGGATAAATGAACGAATTAAAGCCGGATAAACGAGTCGCGGAACACTTGTACGCTTGCACCCTCCCCCCTCCTCCTTCCCTCCCCTCTTTCAGCCCCGCGCTCGTCGTAATTTCAATTTCTTCTTTGTTTACACGGGGTGAAATAAGCGACGTGAAAAGTGGAGGGACGCAAATCAGAGGGATGATGCGTGATTGGCGAATGATCTCTGAATGCACTTGGATCGTGGTGAA
>NW_006263351.1:1475381-1476929 GCF_000469605.1 Apis dorsata | reverse complement strand
TTTTTTTTTTTTTTTTTTTTTTTTTTTTTTTTTTTCCTTGTTTCTTTTCTCTCGTTTAACTCGGCACGGTGATTATTTTTGACATTTATTATTAAAGATGGGGTTTATAGGATCGTAAAGAAGAATTTGGAAATTTAAAAAGATAAAAAAAAATTGACGTTACGAGTTATACATTTTATTTTTTCCAGAAAAAAGGTTATTTAGATTGATAGTTGTTAGCGCGTGCTGGTAGAGCAACATTTTGGTTTTATCTTGCTAATCATTCTCTATCGTTAGATTTTTCTTTGTTAGTTGAATTATATTTATATTTTTTTGTGTATTCTTTTTTTTTTTATTCTCTTTTTAATCTACTTTTATTATATATTTTAGTGCTCCTTCATTGCATATTTATGAACAGTTTAATATTTATTTAGTCTAAAATGCAATCTGAAACAAATATTAATTGGATGAAAACGTTCAATAATTTTAGGAAATGATTAAATTATATTTTCTAACAGAAAATTGGAAATAAAAAATATCTTGCAACGAATGTTTCTTTGAATTATTGTAAATAATTATTAGGATCTATCAGGCTTCACTTTATCAGTTATAAGTTAAAATTATTTGAAATTATCACTTTTAAATTCTTTATTTCTGTAATTATTAAAAAAAAGATAGACGTTTTCGATGCAATTAATTTTAATTTTTATTGAAATAGAAATATGTTCCCTTTTTTTTTATTCATCCTATTATCTTCATCATTTTAATTATTTTGTTATCCAGAAATTAATTGCTGTTTTTAGTAACTAACATTTAGAGATTTTATGTCCATTACGTGCATTAAATTTTTTAAATAATTATAGTTTATATTCGAATAAAAAGTTAATTCTAAAAACTTTTTTATAATTATAATAAAAGTTTATGCAAAATTATTTGTTTTTTAAGTTATAGACAATTTAATGTTACATATAGATAAAATTTTCATTATACAAATTCATCTAAAGCGGAATTAAATTGTCAATAACATAAAAAATAAAAATTTTTGTATACTCTATCAATTTTTATATTTGTTTCAATCTGATCAGAATCATTCTTTCAAAATTTTTCATCAATTTTCTTCGAACGTTCTATGTATAATAAATACATATTTATATTCTTCCTTTGTAAATGTAATCTGCACTAAAGTATTCTCTCACAAATTAGCAGTTTAAAATTTTATCCGCTTTTCAAACAACATAAATCAAGAAAAGGTTTGTACGAGCTTTTAACACCTGAACGCGGAAAGAAACGAACACTTTGCCCACATCTTCGACGTATCCACGATACACATACTACAATCAACCAAAGAGGCCGTGGATAGATCTACGAATGAATACAAAGTGGAAGTAAATCGAGTTCCGACTGTAGAACAAATAGGAATAACACGAAGCTCGAGATGGATCGAACCACTGTTCAACAGAAATAGTAAGGCTTTCCGTTCTTCGTTGCTTTTGCCTCCTTCAAAGCTGCGTCTTCACTGAAACAACAGAGAAACTTTTCGTCTCTGCATGTTCCAAACACATTGTCGAA
>NW_006263351.1:1473393-1475043 GCF_000469605.1 Apis dorsata | reverse complement strand
CTTTTTCTTGGTTTTAAGACCACGTTTTTTTTTTTTTTAACATTGAAAGAATATTTGTTCAAGATGTTAATGCGTTTCTTACTTTTCTTTGATTATATATTTATTAGAGGAGCGATGCTCGAAAATAGAAAACTTTGAAATTTCTGTAATTCTGTGATAATTCAAAATATACGTAATTTATATTTAAACTTATATTAACTCATTTTAATTAATATAATTTCATTTGTTAGAAAAAGTGAAATGTGAAAAACAAAGATGAATATTGTTAATATTGATAAATTATGAGGTTTGAAAAATTTCAATTCTTGATAAAATAGTATTTCAAAATTTGAATTTCGAAAATTTAAAAATCCAAAAATTTGAAGCCATCTCTATATACTTCCAAAGGAAAATGGGCATTAATTTTTTTATTCGCGACAAAAACACAGAAAAATTCTTTAAAAACAATTTTTTTTCTCGAACAAATGGTAGAAAGTTTCTCTTCCTCTCGTTTAACTTCAGTGAGGATGCGGCTTTAACAATCCTCTCTCTGTTCGATCGAGGATGACGCGACGATGACGAAAGTCATTAGCCCTCCATCGACTTTCAATTAATCGGGCCGACCGATCACGAGTTTCGATTAACCGATTACCATCGAGAAAGTACAAACGAAGAGCTTAATTGGATGTTCAATCGTTTTTCGCCTGCGATCGAGGACGAAGCCATCCATGATCCATGACTGATGTCCATCGTGTCATTTCGTCGAGAAAAAAAAAATATCGAGCTCGTCTCAAACTCGAGCAATGAAACAAATTCAGTTTTATTATAAAAATATTATAGAATTATTATAGAATTATGAAAATATTAGATCACTTCATACAGTTAATTAAAAAAGTGAAAGTTAATGAGTTTCTGCAAACCACGAAGAAGTAATTTTCCTTTCATAATTAATAATTAAGAATCGTTGACATTTCTTTCAATCTTATTATTTCTTTGGAATAGATGGAAAGGAGAATATCAACAAAGATTTATTTTATTAAACTGTGTATAAAAATGTCGTTGAAATATTCTATTCTGGTAATTGTATTTCTGAATTGGATATAATTGTTAAAACATCATATTCTGATTTGTTTTCAATTTATATTCTGTGTGAATATAACAATGACAAATGATTGATGTGTACATTAATCTCTCATCATATAAGAAAGGGTTTCCAATGTAAAATTAGAAAACGTCGCGTAATTTTAAAAGTTATTTAAATTTTATTATACTCTCGATAATTGATGAATATTTTTATCTTTCTGATTCTTCTAAATGAAGATTCTGAACGAAATTAAATTTCTAATTATCCAGCGTCGCACGATTGAATTGTAAGACAAGGGATTAACTAATTTCAATTATACTCTGTGTGACTCAAATAGATCAAGATTATTTCCTCTTTTAATAAAGTGATAACATTTGTTCAAAATAAAAATAGATATATCTCTATTCCTTATTTAATCATTTTAATCAGTGCGTTAACTTGACAATAATAATAATAACAATATAATTAACAGAATAAAATTCTCATTCTTACAAATATAAATACCCCTCTAAAAGAATGTCAATCAAATTAAAAATCAATGTTGATTAAACTCACTACTTTTCTTTATCGTTGCGATAAACAGAACA
>NW_006263351.1:1453334-1473198 GCF_000469605.1 Apis dorsata | reverse complement strand
AAAAAAAAAAAAAAAAAAAAAAAGAAGAAGAAGAAGACGAAGGGATGGAAGTGGAGGAGTCTGACCGGTAAACGGGGTAATCATTTTATCCCGCTTTAAGGGAAGCGCTTGAAAGTGTCGTATAATTTTTCCGGAGCACGCGCCGCGCTATTTATGCGCGTAACTCGCGTTTTTCCGCAAGTGTACTCACCGGGTTTTAGCCTGTACCGAGGCTAAGCCGTTTCGCGGATGAATATAAATAGACGTGGCTCTAGCCACGCGGCCCGTTTCCAGTCGTTACAGAGAGAATCGCCTCCTAGTTTCCATTCTGGACGCGGCTCGCCTACAGTTTTCGCGTGGACACGCGCGCGTTGAATTCGCGAATTTCGATTTCCGACAAATTATTTAATTATCGAAGGCCGATTAATTCACGGCCGCGGAAAACGCAGAGAGTGGATCAACCGGTTGTTTTCGAGTGAAAAGTGGGGAAAAAGAGGTTGCTTAGAAATTAAATTAGGGTAGAAAATGGTGGACTTTGTCAAACGAAACACGCTTTCACAATCGATGCGAACGAACGGGCCGATTCGTGGATGTGTAAATGGATTTTCTTGGTTCTATTTTTATTTAATTGAGACGATTGAACTTCTGAATTTTTGATTATCGAGTAAGATGATTATTTTAATTTGGATCGTAGATTTATGTAATAATGATTGAAGAACGTTTAAGAGTAATTGTTATATATAATAAAATATCCGAACTAATTGGGAGAAATTTTAAGAAGAATTAAGTTAGTAAATATTTAAAAGAATATAAGAATTAATTAGATCATTAGTTAACTGAAATTTGGATAATCTATATATATAAATACAAGTGGGTCCATAAGAATACAACTTTGTTTTTTAAACTTAACTTTATAAGAAGTTATAACCATAAACTGTAATGAGGATCTATCTAGAACAGTCACACGCTATTCAAGAGCAACAGTTTCAATCATAGAATTCTATAAAGAGTAAGACATCTAAAAAAGTGCATAATATAATGGGATCCGTAATCAAAGTGACAAAATTTCGGAAACAACAAAATCAAGAGAACAATAGAACTTTTGATTCGATTTTTCAGAACAGAAACTTATATTCTTGCTATTTCTTTTCAAGAACATAGAATAGAACACATAACATAGAAATGGCAAACAAAATCTTGCGCCTGTAACAAAAATTTATTTTAATTCAATGAAAGATCTAAAGATTCGAAGAAGATTACATGGAAATCATGACTGGGAAGGATGGAAATGAAAAGTCAAGTTTCACGGTAGACCTTAATTAGATGATGCATTATGGAATTCGCGATTTCAAGCGGTACACGATATCACAAGATATTCGCAACGAAATATGGTGGTCCGTGGAGAACGACACTCGTGGTTGGCCAGCGATAAGTGACGTTACACGAATCATGGGAGGGGCAAAGAGGCTGAAAGTAATAAAAATAAGTAATTACTCGGAGTAATCGGCCACCATTCCGGATTCCCTGGGACCATGGTCGTTCAATTAGCTGAAAGTGTTCTTTCACTTCCACGGTTACCGCGGCAACCATTGTCCGGGACCTTCAGGAATAATACATAGTTGAAACAGGGACGCGAATCTCGAACGAAACGGTGCACTTCCGTATGTTCTTCATTGTTTTTTTACGTGACTATGATCAATCGTACGCTTCTTAATGATGACTCTTTCTATCCTCGTCACAGAGGTCAGAGAAATTCATCCACCTGCTTCATACGAATAGCCTCCCTTCAAACTTGCTCCTATTATCTTGTCGTTTAAAACACACGTAAGACACTGACGATTTCATTGGCAGAGTCGAGACGAAACGTCCTCCTCTTTTTCCTTCCTCTCACGTTACAACGTCGCACAAGTGTAATCAAGATAGTTATCTCGCAACTAATCACAACTCGCAGCAACGTCCTTCACCCGAGATAATCCTGTCTCAGATTGCGATGGGGAAAAGTAAAAAAAAAAGTAGGCTCAATAACACCGAGCAACGGACGTTGAACAGAAAACGAACCACGTCCTCATCGTCATCGTCCTTCTCCTCCACCTATCCCTCTCGCCGCCGTCATCATCGTCCTCTCGTCGTCGTGGAACACGGGCACAGATAGAGCGGGAGAGCGAAGGTGGGTGGGTGGGGGGAAGGCAGAGAGGCGGAGCGTAATAAAAATAAGTAATTACTGCGAGTAATCCTCCCCCTCCGTCGCTGGCCTCCTCATCTTGCCGCCACCCCTCTCGTTCTCTACGAGAGTCGTTCAATTAACGGGAATACTGTTGTCTNCCCTCACTACGTTTCCCTTCCAGTTCCCCCTCCGGCAGCCGGAACCCCATCCCACGCCCAGCGTCCGCGAAACCCGCGAAATGTTTCACTCGCAAAGTCGCGTGGAGTGCGGACTGCGCTCACTGTACGCCGAGGTAGGGCGAAAGAGGGGAGATATCGATGCCCCTCCTTCACTCACGCCCCTGACGTCCATCTATCCTTCCCCCACCGCGCCCGTCCCGCTCCCCGAGCATCGTGCACCATCCCTCCCGCGCTTCTCGCACTCTTACCCCCACCACCCGCGCTCAAACTCCCTCCACCGCCACGCCGCGGCGCTCTCCGCCATCCCCGCCCCCCACTCCGCCGCTCCTAGCTCGCAGCCTATCCACTCGCGCTCGAGGCGCGCTCACTCTGGCCCACTGCGCGGCCCGTGGCGGAGTGGGGGAAAGCTCCAAAGCCCCACTCGCTCGTCCGCCGTCGTGCCGTACGGTTCGTGTCGTGGCTTGTACGTGTTCTACGCGTCGCGCGGTGTGCTCTCGCGTCCGAACGATTCTCACACACCGGTCCACGGTCTACGTTTGACAGCGGAATATCTCGCGATCGACGTTTCGAGCGACGAGTTGCGCGAGATTCGTGACATCGCGAAAACGCGAATCCATTCGTGCTGCATCGTGTTACCTCGCTGTGCTCCGATTTATATTGTACTCCGGCCGTGGACGACTAACGCGGAAGATTGCGACCGAAGGACTGTGTGTACCCATGCTAGGACAACCGTCTCGAGTGGTCAGGAAGACATCGTCGTCCGTTTATAGGAGGATCTTTGGCGCCCCGTTGGCCGACTGGGCTGAACTACGACCCGGAGAGACGTCAAGGTGCACCGTGGCTGGTGCGTTACGAGAGTCGTTAGGTGCTGTGTTCGCGATACGAAGCGGAGCTTAAGATCAATAGTCGAGCGTGGAAGACGCGGGCTTTCGAACGAAAGTTTCGTGTTCTCTATATTCACGGAGGTTTTTCGCGGTGTCAGATCGTCCTCGTTGGAAGGATATCGAGGAGGATCGGGAGGAGCAGTGCGTTGACACCTGTCCGTTGACTTCACCGGACCACTCATCGTCCACAGTTTCTACGCATTAATCGACGGTTTCGAACGTTCGTTTTGTGAGCCAACGGCGACAAGCATCTGTGATCTCTCTTCGAGGAAGAATCGTGTCGTTGAAAAAAAAAAAAACGAAAATTCGAAAAGTGATCGTTCTTTGATCTTGACGACGTTGTGTAGAAAGTGTTATTGTTTGTTGTCTGTTCGCGAATACCATTTGCGGCACGAAGGAATATTACCTTTGACCAAGAACACAGCCTACGCATGCCGTGGATCGAGGTAAGAGTCTCCCGGACAATCAAGATTCACGTAAGCCAGGCTTCTTGCCTACGCTCTGAACGCCTTGCGCGTCTTATCGTGACACCGCTATCTCTCGGTATCTCTCGATCCGTGGATAACGGAGAGCCCTCGTATATTCGACAAATAGAGGAGTGGAGCGCATCTCCGTGTTTCATTGAAAGTTGTTATCTCCCATCCACTCATCAGCTGTTTCCTCGACAAGTGTATCCAGATGGAGGCTGGTAGCAAGGCTTGGTCCTGGCTGGTCTCGGCTGTTTTTGGACACGTCTCGTTACCGATTCCTGATTCCAAAGTTAACCGCTGACCAGGTGTCAAACGTTTCGTCAAATGGCCGCGAGGGTATCGTGCCAACTGGTGGGCACGGGAAGACTGAGAGAAGAAATTTCCGTGTAAGGTCTCGAGGCTGGGGCACGCAGGCGCGTCCGTCGCCACGTGGTCGAATGGTGATCCACGCTAGCCGAGATGTTAACCTTTTTCGAAAATCGAGGGGATCAGCCGCCGGCTGCGGCGATGGCGATGGCCGGTTTGTGGTTGCGGCGGTGGCGGTCGGGGCCCGCCGCGGGGAGAGGGTTGTGCACACGCTTGGCAAAACAAGTAGTTAGTTACGTGAGCGCTGGCAGTCCGCCAAACGAGCCTGCGAACTTTGAAATTGCGTTCGAGGCTTTCTTTCGCCGCGGCGATTATATGCGCGTCGGAGATAGGACAATGAGCGACAGAGTGGGACGGACGAGGAGGACGGAGAAAGGGGATGGAAGCTTATANGCCGCCGCACACGAAGCAGGAACCAGAGAGATTCGATCGCCTTACGCCGATGCTTTTTCGCTTCTAGCTCGATTTCTATTTTGGGGGGAGAGGGAGGGGAGGATAGGCGATTCGAACGAAATTCGCACGACGAGGTCCCCGCTCGAAATTGCTTTTACTCGGCACCCCATTAATCTTTGGGAAGGTAAGAGGGAGAAATAAGCAGGGGGCAAAAGGGCGGGTCGGAGAAAGAATCGTTTCTTTATCGAGATACGCCGGTCAATGCGATCGCCGTTTATTTTCCACGTTCCTGCGTGTCTTTTTTTATTCTCGTTTCAATACGGAGAACAGCAACCGAGCCGAGATGTATATTCGCAGAGTATATAGGGCAAACTGATTATTTTCGAGGACAACTTTGAGTCGCGTTTTGTTATTGGGGGAGAATGCACGAAGATGGGAAATGCTAAAAATTAATTTTGCCGTTTGTCGAGTAATTATGTCGAGTTTATAAATAGTGAGGACTCTCTCTCCAATTATTGTAGTTTAGTTAGGTATTAAATAATAAATATATAATTTCTTTTGAAATGAATCTTTCTCTTTTAATCTAAATTTTATTTTCTTTATGTAAAATATCGCGAAGAGATATAGTTTCATTATTAACCCTCAAAGAATATCATAGAAATTTCATCATTTCTTTTGATAGCTTTGAGGTTTTTTTTAAGAGTTAATAATTGATAAAGAAGAATAAAAATGGTAGAATTCTGGAAGGATTAATCCTAAAAATTCTTTTTTATCGATTATTAATGAAGAAACACGTTAAAAAGAAAATAGAATATATTCTTTTACCGAAAATTATTTATTCAATAAATAACCAAAATATCGTATTACATATGCTGTATCGTTAAAATGACAGTAAAACGATTTTAAAATATCAACAATTATTGAAAAAATTGTTAATATAAATACCAAAAACTTTTTTCATAATTCATCACGTTTATATATAAATAACGATAAAAACTTTTAATGGCCATGATTATTTCAAATTTATAGCAAAAATTATAATTTCTAAATATTATACACTTCAAGAAAATTTTAAAATATAAGAATTATAATCACACGATAATATTATCATTATTGATGTAGATTCTAGATATCTTCGTAATACCTATATTTGAGAATGACTCAATACAGGTAGTCGAAGTAACGGACTATTTTCAACGACTTACCATTATCGCGACGTATATTATCGATAACATAATTTACTTTGGCGTGGATGCAAGTCGGTTATAAAATATTTCCACAGGTATAATATTGCTGTTGGGTGTTATTTTGGTTTGCCAGTTTCGAGGCGCGTTGTTTCGCGGCGGGCCTCACACACGGAATTAGGGCAATTCGAATGTCTTGAACCAAGACTCATCAAGACAACGTAGTAAATATTCTCATTGTAACGTATTATTATCGAAATTCCTTTCACACGAATAATCATCATATTTTCAAACATTAACGTCTTTCGTTCCGTGTTATATTTCGTACGTTATTACCAATGAGAAATTAAATATCGAATAGTTTAGAAAATTTAAATTGTATTTACAAATAAAAATATATGTTACTTAATTTTCGAAAATCACTCGAATTTGATATTGAAATATAATTCGTTATAATGTACAATTTGCATTGTTATAATGAAACAATGGATGAGACATTTAAGCTTCAACTTACATTTAAGCTTGACGTGCATATAATATTTGACAGTGGATGTATTTAGACGATGCATAAATATTATATTCTAAATATTTTTATACATTTGTGTCAGTTATTTTATGTGCAATAATTTTAGAAATATTGACAAGTAGATATTTTAAAATATTTTTAAACGTTTTAAAATTGTAGAATGATAAAAAGACAGTATAAATCACGTGGCATAAATGATATATCACTAAGAAAATATTGTCTTTGAAAAAGAAGATGCAATAAATCTAGAAAATAAATTTTCATTCAATATAGTAATTATTTTTAATTTGCTTAATAAAAGATTATAGGTATTTAATTTATAAAAATCATTATTTCGATAAATAAAAGATCCTTCTTCTCTATTTCTAGACGTGATATTTAAGTTTTTACAAGAATTCAAAGAATAATTTTTTTGAAAAGAGAAATCACACGAGAATGAAAATTGAATGAGAAATTTTCATTTACAAATATTTGCATAGCTCCTGCGATTCATTCAATTTTATAAAAACTTTTTTATTTTATTATATATTTTTATATTTTAAAGGAACAATAAATTTTTCTTAATCGCCTGATAAGCTTAAGAATTTTTTTATAGAATAAAAACATGTAGCTATGAAGATTTAAAAATCTATTCTGCCATCCAAAATAATAAGAAATCTCGAATAAAAATATCAAAGTTAAATTATTAATTTATTTATTATATTACTATAAAAATTTGTTGAATAAGTGGATAAGAAAATCTTGGTTAAATTTTTCTTCCATCAAAATAACCATCTTTATTCTGTCTTTAATTAAAAAAAAAATTTTAATTGTCGATAAACATTTAATACAAACAGATACTTTCATCATAATTATTTCTCAAAAAAATCTTTTATTCCACGAAAAAGAAATATAATTTATTAAATATATTAAGTATAAGATTTTCATCACCGATAATAAATTCAATTAATCACATATGCATACGATCATTGTTCCACAAAATACACAAATATAAAAAAATTTTCTCGTTACTATCTAGGCTATCAGGATATTCATGCTAATTTAAATTTCTATAAACACAAATACAAAAAATGAAATTAAAATAAAAATTCATTTCACCATTTTTATAAATAATACGTATTCCTTGGTTACACTCTACTATTTTGCATATCGTATTCACATTCTGTGGATTTATTTACATTTAAATTTTCCATAAATGTATAAATTTCCCGCGCTCTATTTATTACTTGAAAACGGGTTGAACGGTCGGGAGAGCAGGAACCGGGCCGCGAAAAAACAACTTTCGGATCCGTTTCCGCCCCGTTTCAAGGCAGGAACGATCGTGAACGTGCAAAAATTCGGATCTGCCGACTCATTGTTCCCCGTACCCGTGTTCGTTAATTGGAAAGTTTGACACCTGAATGAGATCGTAAAAATGTGGGGTGCGCCGCGCATGGAGGAGGGTTGGCCGGGGTCGGAGGAAAAAGGCGCGAAAATAGTGGTCGGGCGCGTAGGGTGGCAGGTGGGGGCGTCGTAAAATAATAAATTTGGTCCTTGACCACCCTGAAACCCATAACCAGCCTCTACAACCTGTCAAATGGTCGACCCAAATACTTTGGAAGCGTGAATAGTTTCGGGTACCTGCTGCACCCTGAAACGAGGTCTCTTGTCCCCCAATATCCTTCGCTTTCCTTTCGTCGTCCCTGTGTTTCGCTGTTTATTTTCAGTTGGCCATTCCAGAGCTTTCGCGTGTTGTAAACGTGTCGAAGTTATATTAATGTAGATGGGCAAACAGTTGTGGGATAAAAATAACTTAGTTTGCTATGCGCGCTCGAGAATCTGTATAAAATTGTGGTGTGCACCGAGCATTCTTAATAAAATATGAAAAATTAATATTATTGTGCACCGTGTATTTTTACAACGAGTGTGAGAGCATTGATATATATATTTTTAATAAGTGTGAAAAAAATAATATTATTAGTGTAGATTTATATTCTTAATAATGAAACGTGAGCAATTATTTAGAAAGTTTAAGAATTATTGAAAAAAATACCAGGAAATACGTATCCAACAAATATCGAGATTTTAATGGCACGAAATGGGAAAGTTAAAATTTTTAAGGAGAGAAAGAAAATTGATTATTACGATTTTAGTTTATAATTATATAATTATCTTGAATATTTTTATACAAAGAAATTTATTTTTATTTTTCGTGTTAAATTTAATCGAGTAAATTGAAATTGAATATATATAAATTAAAATCTGAATTTCCTTAAAAATGCTAAAATCCATGATATTAAGATCATGAGAGAGATAATCGATACGCAATAATAGATTCCGAGAAAATAACGCGATGCAAGTATGTGCAAAATGTAGCTCATACTGGTTTATAAATGTCACGGTGACTCAAAAAATCGAGAAAAAAAGGAACAAATTATCTTAAAATGCAAATTACCTTAAAAATGCTGATCCACGATATTAATTAAACGTGTTGATATAACAATAATGAATCCAAAAAGAGAGTGTGCGATGCGCAAAACGTAGGATTTATAGATATCATGATGAAATTTGTCAATAAAAATATTTGTATATGCGTAGTGTGATCAAAGTCTAATTATAATTTATAACATCGAGGTATCGAGTTTAATGAGTTTATATATCCGTAGATTAGGATCAAAAGACGTCGAACGTATTCGCAATTAGAGCGACTAGTTTTTAATTTTCGCCGAGCAACGACGCGATTCGATTTTGTTGCGCATCTGCCGCTTAGTGGAACGAGTTCGCGTCAAATGAAATTCAACAAAGGATCCAATTAAGTCCAATTAGAAACGTATCGCGCGACGTGGAACAGCTGTCACGCGAGATAAGCTGCAGCCTCGCGCCACGTCAGATTAGGCTCGATTATCGCCGAGACTCGATAATATGTGAAAAGCTCTGCTACATTTAAACGTTGGGCTTGAAACAAAAAAAGAAAAAAAAAAAAAAAAAAAAAAAAAAAGAAAAAACGAAGAACAGGAGAAATAATTATTCTGCGCTAAACGAGAAACAGAGAAACGCGATAAACGCTCGTCCCACTGTCTCTTAAACGCAGAGATTAAGCCTCTTATCCCTTTTTTTCATACGGGATTCGCTTATGCGATTCACGTATAAGATATGCGCTCGACCATTCTTTCACACGGTAATTCTGATCTTTTTAATTAAAATTTAATTCTCTATTTAGTATTTTCTAGTATTCAGTTGAGATATATTGAAATATTTGAAGTTGTATGCGTTTTTTAAGTTTAAAAGGTTTATACAATCTTTGTAGGAATATAAAACTGAGTTATTTTTTTTTATATATACTAAGAATTTTTTCTCTTAATTTTGCGCGTTGGTTGATCTTCGTATAGTTTTTTTCTATATGATTTCTGTATCAATCTTCGAAGAAAATCAATGAGAAGCAAATTCGTCTGTATAAAAAAGGAGTTAGGAGTTGTTCGAATGAAAGTATTATATATCTAATATCCATTTCGTTGAAAATATCCAAATAGATCCGATTGCGAGTAGTAAATGGGACGCTAATTAAATATTTATTTAATTTAGATTGTGCAGCTTATTGTGCAATACATTTCATTACATTAATAATTTTATGCTACCACAATATGGTCGGAAATTGTAAATTAATAATCAGAACTTTGAATTTGATATCTATATATCCAACACATATTCATTCAGAATTCGTATTCCTTTTTAGAAAATTAAAAATTTCTTTTTCAGAACTTTTAAAGAAAATCCGAATCGACTTCGAGTTCTTTCACATTGTTTGAATACCCATACAATTCAGATACTCCCTTAGTATTCAATACTTCAATATTCCAATCCAAATTTTAAACCAAACCTTAGTAGTACACATCCAAAATATTTCGAATATTCATAATATCCTTTCCAGCGAAGAGAATTCTAACAATGATACTTCGAATTATCGCTCGACCATCAACTTTCTTGATCGACACTCGGCATCAACCAATTTTTCCCCCCTCGCCCCCGATCACATCTTACCCCAGCCTAGCATTTTCACCGACTTCGACTTATTATCTCGACGCCGTTTCCACCTTTTTCCCCCTCCTCCTCCTCCTCACTCGAACCGGACACTAGGCTAGAGCACAGACGTCTTGTCGTAACGAAAGTGGCAGTTTGCAATTAAACGACGATGTTATCGTAAAGGACCTGTAGGTCGGTCGAGTGTACATGGCAGCGAATTAAAATGTAAATACTTGATTAAAGTTAATCCCGGCCAGGTGAATAAACCTGCTGTGGCGAGGGACAGAGAGGATCTTGCGAAGGAGAGAAAGAGAGAGACAGAGATAGAGGCTGGGATACGTAGCCGTGGAGGGGAGGGGTAGGAGAAGGGACTAGCGAGGGCTACGGAGGCNCGCGCTTCTCCGGGGCGAAGAGACGCGAGGGGCGGAGGGTTGATTAAAACTAACGTTGCGCCAAGAATTTACCCCCGTGAGAAGAGAGGAGAGATTGAAAATTAAATTAATATACAAAACCTCCCTCCCTTGGCCACCGGGGCTAATTAGTTATATGATAGTGATTAAAAGTTAAGTGTACAAGTCTTTGGAAATGGGGGAGGGGGAGGGGAGGGGGATTGTTGCTGCGAACAGGGGGTAATCGATCGACGGTTCGTGATATTGAAATTAGGTTTCAGATTGGAAATTGGATGATGCTTTGGAAGAATTAAGAATTGTTTAAAGTTAAAATTGCCGGCCATTTTAGGCTCTATATTCACTCTGTTTCTGGTATGAAGAGAGATAATGTGAAATGCGATGATTAATTTCTTAATGTTTCGTTTTTTTCTCAAGATACGAAGATCGTCTTGAATATTTCCTTGAAATATTTGATTATTCGATTTGAATGCTAAGTAAAAAACTATTAAATAATAATAATTGGTAATAATCTAATATGTGATAATTTAATAATTCTTTGTTTTTTTTCAATTTTTTATCATAATTACGTAACGATTTGAAGGACAATAATTGTGAAATTTCAAATTTTTCCAAATTTTTAATACAGTAGAACTTCATTTATGTGAACAAAATTTCATTTGAACTGTTATAATATAAATTTAATTAATAATAATTTAATATAACGGCAAGTAATTTATATTTTCTAAATTTTATTTGATTTTTCAGATAAAATTTTAAATTACACCTTATTTTTATGTTAGCTCTTTCTAATTAAGAAATTCATTTTTAATATAATTTGTAATTTCTATTACGTCAAAGTAAAATTTTTCAAAATTATTACTTTTTAGAAGATAAAGATAAATAATATAAAAATAAAAGTAACTGAAATATGAAATATGATAATTGTTTTGTTCATTATTTAATTTCAAATTTAACCAAACGAAATTACTTTCCTTGATCTCTTAAAAAATATCTCTTTCTTCCGGACAAACGATACATTTTTCATACTCAAGATAATTATATCTCCTCTTTTATTTAAATTTGTATTTCATTAAGATTAATTATTGCAGCGAAATTAAAATGAATGTACTTGCAGCGAGACAAATACTTCATATTTTATAGAAATTAAATTAGTGACATCCAAGACAATTTCCTTGCCTTTTATTTACAATAGTAGGTTCCATTAAAGAAAAGAAGATAATTATAACTTTATTCTTTTTCGAAAATTTCTAACCTGAATAATAATAACAATTTTTATTTATCTTTTGCCATTTTCAAAATTGCCTATTCATAATAATAATATTCAAAATTATCAAACATTCAGAGAAACAATTCTCAATTCTCCTTCCTTTCCTTTTTCAAATTATTCCTGAACAATTTTTTATTTTCATTATTCCATTTCTAAAATCTATAATATATATATCCCGCATTATTCCTAACACGAGCGTAACGAGGACAACGCTTGTGCACATTAAACGATAGAAACCGGTTCAGTTGAGGAGGAAAAAAAAAAAAAAAATCCTGGCAACATTGAAACACGGTATATAGCGACGAATCTATTCAATATGCAACTATTGGAAGCGGTCGTAATTAGGAAATAGCTGAAGTACCCGTAAATTTTCATTACGGGGTCAAAGAGAGTGAGTCTCGTGTCGCGGTCGCGAAATGAATTCGCGAAACAGGGGTGAGGAGGGAAGGGAATGCAACATCGCCAGTCGAATAGTTTTCTCGAGGTATTTTCAATATATGTTTCGTTGACATTAAGCCAATTGAATGTTCCACCAAGGAATGAGTGATAAATGAAATTCCTTGGCGGATTTAATAATCGCTAATGAAAAATTTATTCACCGTAGACCGGGGAGGAGTTGTGCGAGGGGTGGGAATGGAAACGATTTCTCTTAACGAAATTAATCCAACCGATGGAATAAATAGTTGCGACATCGAAAAATCTTGATCCTCGGGGAGAGACAAGGTTGCTATAAGGTTGATATAAAACATGTTTCGTTGAATGGCAGCGGCCTCTTAATGAATCGAGTCGTGCTATCTTAATTTCGAGTAAATGTTTTTCAGGATTGAAAATAGATTTTTGAAATGGATAATTAAAAATAAATACTTTTTTTTTTCTCTTTTTATTTTACTGTTCTGTTAATACTGTTTAATTAATATTGGATTATTAGTGGTTTGGAACTAATACGAATGATATTTAAATTTTTTTTCTTAAGAAGATTGATATTTTTTTGAAAATGTCAATTATTTTTGTTTCGTGGAAAATTGAAATTTTTCTAGATGCAATACTCGATCTTACAGTTCAATGAAGAATCTGGTACAGGAGAGAATGAGATGATTGGTGGTAGGTGTCACAGTTTATTTTGCAAGCAAACTTTACTTTCAAATGGTATTTCAGATATACATTTTAATAAAAATTTATACAAATATTTTGAAATAAATATATTTCATTAGAAAGATAAAATAGTTCTATTTTCCAAGTAACAATTTTTAACTTTAATTAATTTTACAGTTTGGTCTATTTTTGATATTTTTAATTTATGTTTCTCTATTTTCTGAAGAATCTGAAAGAAATAATCTAAATATTTGCTTTTGACTTAAATATTAAACGACATACTATTTGATTTAACACCATAATTACCAAATTAGTAGAATCACAGGTTAAATTGAAGAATTTCAAATTGTTTAATATATATAAAAAATTTTATAATATAAAATTAAATTGGTATATTGGAATATAATTATACACACATATCTTCATTATTCTTATAATACAAATTTTATCAATACTTACATCATATATTTATTTTTAATTTAAGTTAAATTTTCTGTGTTAAATGAAATAAAATAAAAATGATATCGATAAAAATATTTTAAACTCTTCAACTCAACAATTTTAAACAATATCGAATTTTCTCTCAAAGTTTCTCGAATTCAAATAACTCAAATATTGATAATTTTGTTTAGCTTGGCACGTTCTTCAACATCTCCATAAGATAAGAATACAATTTCTCGATTACACGGGAGGAGGAAATGGAAAATTCGGTTCCTAACGATCCAATTATACGGTGATATTTTTCCTTTCGAATCCGTCGCTCCCTCGAATCCCTCCCGTTCGTCTGTTCGTTCATTTCGATAATTAAAACGAAATTTCGCTCTCGGATACAGATTTAACGAATCGAACTTACAGTGGGCGCAAATGAATTGCTTCGTTTAGCGCGACTCACCGACCGTGACAGAAATATAATTTTCAATCTGCGCCCGCGTATACGCGCGTTAAGTCAGGGGGTTGGACACAGGGGGGAGGGGAGTTGGAGTTCAATCCGCGAAGAATTTGTCGAAAAAAAAGGAAGGAGGGGAGAAAAAAAAGAAAAAGAAAGAGGAGGAAAAAAATAACGAAACCTTTTAATGGCGTTAAGTGCGATTCGAACAAATAATCGAGCCAGTATTTCGCGTTCGGTGTTTCATTATTTTTAATGAATATCCATTATTTTTAATGAATCCTCGAGAAGAGACGTTTTGGAAAACGTCGGAGGGACATCGATAATGGACGACGTTTCTCTCTTATTTTTTATGGAGAATTTCATCTAACAATGTTTATCTATCACTTTTCCATGAAATATTTTGGATTATGGTGGAAAGATTACGTTGGGTTTGATTCTTCTTTCTTGAACCGTTTCAAACGGATGGAATATATTAATTGCAATCGTTGTGATTAATTTATTTTGCCAAGGGATCTTAAGTTATAAATCAATTCGTATAAGATAGTGAGATCAGATTCGTGAATTCATTATTTTTTTCTATATTTTTCGTGGCATGAATGAGAAATACAAATAGTAAGATCATAGATATAATAATGATTTATATTATAAAAATTTAAAGGAAATAAAATATGATTAAATACAAATGATCCTTATATCATTAAAGGAGCTACAAGGAATATATTTGCATATATTATATTTTAATAAAGATATTATTAAACATTTCGAAATCTAATATACTTAATTAAATACGGATAAATATGTAAATGTTATAATAAATATAAATGTTTATAAAAATTAATTTATCAAAATATAAGAAATTTTAATTTGACAGGTTGTTATCATTAAATAGTAAAATAAATAGTTAATTTACAATATTTAACTAATTTCAAATTTGGATATATTATAATTAATTTATTCTTCTATTCAAAGCTAATTTTTTCATTAACTCTACTTATATATATTGTTATATATACTGTTCATTATAACGTCGATTATCTGTGCCATTTATTTCCCTTTTAAACAAATTCCCAAATTAATCAAAATTCTATTTTCGTCTCATTAATAATATATCAACATCTTAAGAATTAAAATTTACTACCAATTAATATAAACACACTCATCTTACATCATCTCTCAATAAATTCTCTCTCTCTCTTTCTACTAATTTTCACTAATTACAACTCGAAAATGTTATTCCCTTGAATAACATTTTCAATTCAACTTCAACGATAAAAGGAAAGCAAACGGTGGAAACCAAAATTTCCTTTAAATTTCGTTCGAAACAAACCTTCTCTCCTCGATCGTAGAAAAAGCGTGGAAGAACAATTTTTTCCCATCCAAGGGGAACCTTAAACCCTTTCGCGGAGTTAACTCTACGCGGGATGCTCGCATAGTTTCCTTTAGTCGGTTACGTAACACGGCCAGATGGATAGAGAAGGAGAGAGGGAGAGAGAGAGAGCGAGGCTCGACGATTGAAAATCTCGCTTTGAAATAAGATATATATCCGGTGCCCGTGTGTCTGCCCGGTGGTATACATATATATATATATAGGGTGGTGGTACAGTTACTCGAACGCGTTTCCAATCTCATAAAGGCGTCCCAACGTCGATTATTCCCGTTCGATACTTGGCAGAAATTTTTAAGTATATTAGGAATATACTGGCGGCCCTCGCTGAATTATTCGAATGCTTTCAAGAAATTGCAGGATGCATTAGCTTACATTACGCCGCCTCCATTACATTATGAATATTACTCTGCCGTATATTGATGAGAAGAGTGGATCCGGCGCGCGCGCCGCCCGAGAGGGGTCCGCTTTTATTATTTCTTGCGTTTCAGACGCGCCATTTACGAATTACCACGTTAATAGGGGCGACGCGAGATTTATCGGATCCATGGTTTCGAGCGCGAGTCGACTCGAGGCGACGCGTGTCGCGTCGTTTCCAATTAGTTTTTGAAAGAATTGGAGGGGAGGAAGGATGATGCGGAGGAATATTGGATGGATAATGCGGGTGTAAACGTGTCACCACGAGGAAATTATATTTTTCGACTACTCTTCAACGCCGGTCACCGGATGGATAATAATGATTGATCGAATGAGAATGGATGAAAAAACGATTGCATCAATATTGTCGAGAAACTGTGTATATATATATATAGAAGTTGAAATTGATGTGGTTACATTTAAAATTTGTTCAAAAATTGATTTAAATTCTTCGAGTCATTTTTAAACCCTTTCAGTGAATAAGCATTCTCTCAACTCTGATTAGATGATAATCATGGAGTATATTTTCATCATGAAACGCGATTATGAATTAAAGATCTAAATATGGAATAGGGAAAAATGTGTGTATTGTTTTGTTTGAAAATTTTATTATTAATTTTTAATGTTATTGTTTCAACTAGCTCCAAACTCTAAGTTGATGCATTCTGAATATTTTTATACTCTGAATATAATTTACACATCTATAAAATCATTTCGCATATAACAACATTGATTATTTGATTGATTTGACATTTATTCAAAAAACATTGTGGACCAATTTTTCTCCTACAAAAAAGGGTAGCTATTAGCAATACAGTATTTGGACGCACTTGATGGCAAAATTGAAACGAAAAGTCAATGTATCGATTTAAATCAACGTAATAATATAACCATACAAATATACATCATAAATACAATAATTTTTGATCGATTTATCCAATAATAAAGGGTCGCGTATTACACAAATATCGAATATCCCTCTTATATTTATTAAAATTCGAACAGAATTTTTTGCGATACACGAATTGAAAAACATACACACATACATATATCATCACAATACACATCGGATATTTCGAGCACGGAGAAAACCTGTCCCGATTTAGGAGGCAATTTGAAGCAAGCATATATATATATAATATACACACTTGTATCGACATTCTATATTCGAGTTACTTTCAGACTCGTTCGAACGTAATTCCTTTTCCCTCGTTGTTTCTCTATCTGACACGAGCCACCTCTCTCCTCCCTTTTCTCTGGAACGCCTTGGAGCATTAGCTCGAATACATCCATGAATATTATCCTGTACTTTGGCGAGTGCCGAGAAGGGTGTCTGGAGACGTGAAGGGGGATAGAGAGAAAGAGAAAGAAAGAGAGAGAGAAGGAGAGGGAGAGAGAGCTGGTGAAGGGTCGGTATGGTATATAAGGTATAAGGTAGTCCATTAGCGTTAATATTATAAACGTTAGCTGCCCCCTGGCCATCCCTGTAACATACTCACGTGCGCCTGCGCTTCCTCTCTCTCTCTCTTTCTCTTTCTCTCTCTCGCGCGCACGCGACCACCCTCTCCACACTCTCTTCCTTTCTCCTCTCCATTTCAACGACCGTTCCCTGCTACTTTCCATCTCTCTTTCTTTCGCTCGTTCCTTTCTCTTTCTCATTCATTTTCTCGGTTGTTTCGTGTGCCTTTCTATGTATATATATATATATCTTTCCTTTTTCCTCGTCCATCCGTTTGTTCTTCGTCTAACTATCTAAAACCTTGTACGTCGAGTCTCTCTCCTCTTTACGTTCATCGTCGTACAAACAACACACGCTAATATACCTCTTGACTACACAGAGGGAGAAAGAGAAAGAGGGAGCGTGGTATATATATATATATATATGTGCAACACGACGAACCTCTTACTTAGGTGTTCTGTTACCGTACTTTATACTGGAGTTCATGGTCTACAGGGTGACCGGATTGTGATCCGACACCGGCCATCCCTGCGACAGGTGGCCTCCACCAAAAAGGTGGCCTCCTCGATTAGCCTCGCCGGACAATGCTATGCATATTCTCGATCATTCGACTTCTCTCCACTTCTCGGCCGAGATAAAGTTAATCTGCTTCGTTGACACCGGTGATCCTCTTCTTTGGCGGATTCTAGGAATTGGTCTGGTCAGTTTTTTCGATATGGTATACGGAATTTCGATTTAATTTGTATATTTGGGATAAAGGCGAAAGCATTAATATGAGAGACAGTGATAAGTTGACCGATATCAGATAGAAAAGTAGAAACGTTACACAGTAATTTAAAAATTGTATTTATATAAATTAAAAATCTTGAAAGGTAATATATCTACAATGTTCCACAGATCGTGAGAGAACATAATTCAAACGTCTAGTCAAGTCTAGTAATATATAGATCTAGTAATATAGTCGAATCAAATCTAGTAATATATTATTAAGAGAATGGTTAAAAGTAATTTAATTAGATTTGTGTAATTAATAATTTTATAATTTCTATAATTTAAGTTGTTCTGTACTATTAAGGTGTATTGTGTTAAATAATTATGATTTGATAATTAAATTACGATATTAAATAATGGAAGATTTAACTTCTATACCAGAAACGAATTTAAAAATTGAATATTATTTTATGATTCACATTGCAAAATATTTAAAAATTTATCCTCGGTATTTCTCGAAACATTTTTATCGATCGCCACAAAAAGCAAATCGAAACTCCATACGATATAATTCCAACTCGAAATCATCCTCGCGCCGTTCCTTGCACAACGACGCTCTCCAACAAACATCATCCCGCAACAAAAATACGGGAAAAAAGAGCTCTCAGCTTCTTTTCTCAATGACATCTAGCCAACCGAGGCAGAAGAAAGCTAATAAGAACGTGTTGGCTTTTAGACGTTCCCACGGGGATGTGGTCAGTCGGAGAAAAGTCGGTTATGCTGCGTCCAGGTGGCTAAGAGGAGGCGCTAATTTCCCGTGTAACTATGCGCGATTGTTGTTTATTATTATGTATACTAATGGAGCACTAAGGGACTCGGCCAACACTCCACGCCACTCCAATTCCAAGAGGATTTCGCTAATTCACCGGATCTAGCCTTTCCCCCCTCCTTCCTAACGATGGATCATAGCGCGAAATGGGAATACGAAGTTTGCTTGGGAGAGGGAGAGAGAGAGAGAGAGAGAGAGATGGTTTTCAACCGTGAACAGAGATTATCCGCCGAATGCAACGAGGGTTCATCGATACACCCTCTTGCGACCCTCCACACTCGCGGACGTCCGCTTATTTGTTTTAAAATCAAGCAGGAAAGATTATCTCGCGAACCATTTTGGATAGGCTAAAGCCATTGTCCCGAAAGTTGAAGGATGTCGAAAAGTTAATTCGCCGGTGAACTTTTCTCATGAAATTTTCGAAGTTCCGTTTCATTTACATCCCTAGCTAGGTTACATCGATTCGTTTTCATCGAATCTCGTATCCTTCCTTCATTCGCCCTTCCTCTTTTCCTGAACGATTACACTGGGCGCTGGTTGGTGTACACGAGATGGAATAATGGTTTTTGTAATTTTGAAATGATGAGGTTTCTGAAGAATTTTTGATTTGCTGAAGTGGATTCTTCTTGTTCAATGGAGTTGGGCTTGATGGATTCTTTTTTTTTTATATTAAAATTTGTAAGGAATTATTAATTCTGAAATTGCATATTATTCTTTCAGCCCATCAAATGGTATACCGAAATCTTTGTAAAAAAAGTTTTGAAAAAATTTTCTAAAAAATCACAAAATTATATTTTATGATTTATCTCCAAGAACGTAATAATTATCTTTTTCTTCTTTAATTTTTTAATATCAATCAATTAATTAACCATTCACTAATTAAGTCTCCCTTCTCAATCACTTTATAAAACTCTTACACAAATTGCTTACAAAAAACAATAAAAAAGAAAAAAAGTTCACAATATACTTCCATTCAATCCCCTTAATACATCTTTTCCAAACTTGGACAGACAAAAATAACTATTTTCCCTAAAAACTCCGTACAAGATATCCATAAACGATCTTATTTCAATGTCGCTCCCAAGTCAATTCCCAAAGTGGCCTCCTCTTAAGTTCCACCCTTTATAAATACTACAAGAAATTCGATTGGCCACGTTAAGAATCGTCGAAGGGTTTTACATCGGAAAGGGAGAATCCAACCTCGTTTCTTATCGGCCTCGAGTACAGAGACGAGGTGTATTTGAGATCGTGCTATCGCAACC
>NW_006263351.1:1450543-1453147 GCF_000469605.1 Apis dorsata | reverse complement strand
GTGTATATATATATATATATATATATATATACGCCCACTCGATCCGTATCAGGGAAAAGCGAGAAAGTGGATTGAAACGCGAAGAAGAACAAGACGGATACGCGCGACGCCGCTCCAAGCAATAACGTTAATTGCTGTAATTTCGATTGCCACTGGATTCGCCGGCCATTTTAGCTATTTCACGGGAATTGAAGTAGCGAAGGGTGAGGATGGCAGGTAGGGGGAAGCTTTTTTTTTTTTTATGTATCAATCGTGATAGAGGAGAAACTGGATTCGATAGACTTTTAGCGATACCGATGATGTGAATGGTGGATCTAAAAGAGCGATTGTAAATGCGATATAATCGAGGAGAGAGAAAAATTGTTTCGTGTAAATGCAGATCCTATTGTTTCTTGTATCCAGATAGAAAATATTTTTGAACAATGAGATGATGATGACGAATAAATTGTTGTGTTTTATTGTTTGTTGTTGGGAAGGATTGTAACTATTCTTTTGATATTTCGATCTATTTATCTTAGGTATATTTTTTCAATTAATTAAGTTAAGAATCGAAACAAAAATTTGTTTTTGAAAGGGATATATTTTATTATTATTATTACCGATCTCTTGTTGAAATTTCGGTAAATCTTCTCTTTATATTTTCGTATATAATGATGAATAATATTTTGAAACTGAATAACCATAGAAAAGATTGATTTGAAAATTGTATGGATGTTGTATAATAATAATATCTAATTTTATATTAATAGAAAAATTATTAATATTGCCGGTAATGAATAACCCTCGGCAAAATAATTTATTGATGCTTACAAGCAAGTAAACATCCTTCTTGATTTGATATTCATAATATTCATCACCCACGCGAAGCAACATTCAGAAATATAATTTCCGTCTAGCTGTTTTCTTGAACATAAAACGCAGATATATGTACTTACATTCAAAGATGTTACACGTGCACGATTACAAACACGGTTTCCTCTACGTTCTCGTTGCGTCCTATTCCTATACCATTGTTGTAATATAGATATAATTGCCATTAACAGATGTTAACATCCCTCGTCGAATTCAACATAAACAAATTAAATTTTAATAAGCAAATTAAGAACGCTTGAAAATTCTCTATCTCGAATCCATTCCAAACCTGGTACACGTTATTTGCCATGGAAAAACAAAGATTATATTTACCTCAAATTACACACAGAATTTATAAAAATAAACGAAAAAAAACACGTTTTTTTAATTCTTAAAAAAGAAGAAAAATCATCTCGCTATGAGAATCACTGATGGATCTCATCGAAGGAATATATAGCTTCGATCGTCGCTTCGAAGATCTCGAAAAAAGCAATAGAAAAAGGGTATTATCGAATCTTTATTTAATAATTTATATTCCAATTCTTGCCCAACACCCCCTAATTATTCACTTTTTACGTTTTCTATAGAGATCCTTCGATCTCCGAACACAACGTACGTGCGTGAGAACCCCTGGCCGCGCATAGAATCCTAAGATCTCCTCTGACGTCTGCTTAATTAATTACCATCCGCGGTTTTAATTAGCCGGGGCTTCTACCTTCTCCCATCCTCTCTTCCCTGCTCCCCTTTCCCCGGTCCCGTGGAAAACCATGTGGCAGCCAGCTCGTTGCCTCGTCCTCTGTCTTCTGTGTATTCGGTGCGTTTGCCCCCGTGTACACTGTATGCACACACACACACACGACACAGAGGTCGACCGTGACACACGTCCACACCTTCCACACGCGTGCACCACCAGGTGTGCTTCGCGCTTCGTGTCCTTCGTGCACGCATAAGTGCACATAACCCAGAATGCGTGATGAGGAAGAGGAGGAGGAAGACGATAAGGGAGGTCGTAAATGGAAGGATTGAAGGACTCGGTAACGTTTGATTTTGTGACGCCTTTATCTGAGAAATGGTGTACGCGGTTCGATAGCGGTGTCCAGCTGCAGCGGAGTGGAAAGTCTTCGTTCGTTTCGCTCGTTTTACGAGCGCGGAGGATCGGAGGAAATCGAGATGTGGTGTAACTGCGAGCGAGGATCGAGGATATTGGAGTGGGGATGGTGGGATGGGTCGATTGTTGAAGCGTGGAAATTGATATCGGAAGAGTATCTAAGTATTCTAAGCATCGAAATTGAAATTATTGTTTTGGAGAGTTTTTTTGGTTAATATTTAAGTTCTGGAATTGGAAAAGTAAGGAATCAAAAAAATAGATTTTGTTGCAATAATAATTTTTATAAGAACACGTAAGAATATATTGTGTAAAATTTCAAATTGGTATTATAAAAAATAGAAAGAAAAGCAATTAATTTTATTTTAACAATTTAGAAATTTTTGAATCTGTTTCAACAAATAAATGATATATTTGTATGTTGAAATCAGAGATATTTATAATTTTCGAAAGAAATTAATACGATAAATATTATTTTCGTTATATAAAGATTAATGTCAGAATTGAAATTATTGTTTTGGAGAGTTTCTTTGGTTAATATTTAAGATCTGGAATTGGAAAAGTAAGGAATCAAAAAAATAGATTTTGTTGCAATAATAATTTCTATAAGAACAGGTAAGAATATATTGTGTAAAATTTCAAATTGG
>NW_006263351.1:1448472-1450400 GCF_000469605.1 Apis dorsata | reverse complement strand
TAAATATTATTTTCGTTATATAAAGATTAATGTCAGAATTGAAATTATTGTTTTGGAGAGTTTTTTTGGTTAATATTTAAGATGTGGAATTGGAAAAGTAAAGAATCAAAAAAAATAATAATTGTTTTGTTGCAATAATAATTTCTATAAGAACACGTAAGAATATATTGTGTAAAATTTCAAATTGATATTATAAAAAATAGAAAGAAAAACAATTAATTTTATTTTAACAATTTAGAAATTTTTGAATCTGTTTCAACAAATAAATGATATATTTATATGTTGAAATCAGAGATATTTATAATTTTCGAAAGAAATTAATACGATAAATATTATTTTCGTTATATAAAGATTAATGTCAGAATTGAAATTATTGCTTTTGAAGAGTTCTTCGATTGATATTTAGCATATAAAGTTCGAATATTATATTGTCTTCGCCGTTAGAAAAATTATTTGTGTATATTTACAGTGTGTATATTTACGTAGAGATCACGAAAAGCTGATATATGTGTACGTTTATAACTTTCGAAAGGAATTAAACAAATTAGCGTGAACTCCGTGTAAATGTTATGACAGGAATTTCCTGCGAACAATTTAATTGCGCCCGAATATGAATATTTTGCACGATGAAACGTTGTCATTGTCGTATGGGAACGAAATTATATCTGTAGTTTTCGGGCGTGGAATAATAATACGTTTCGGTGAATGTTGTCGACCGCCATTGAAAACGAACGCGTGTCGGATCCCGTCATATCTTTTCTCTTCGAATTAACGATCGCCAATGAAGATTAAGATCATTCCATATGAAATTCGCGATAACTTTTATATATAGAATTAATTATAAATGATTAAATTGATTCCCGCGGTTCGCAATTTTAACTTTCGAAACGTAATTAAAAAATAGCGATTCTTCTCGTGATAAAATATTTAACAGAAATCAATATATCGTATTAAAAACAAATGGAAATAATTGGATATAAAAATGATTAAATATATAACGAAATTAAAATTTTTTAAAGAAACAATTTTTTACGAATAATTTATTGATTAAAATTTTAATCAATATCTTTTTTTATATTCAATTTAAGCAATTTTTTCGCATTACTTTTTTCTAAATTAATCGTTTTCTCTATATATATGGATAATATTCGATATCCAAGTATAATAATTATGAATCTATGATTAAATTGATTCAAGAATTACTTAATTAAGATCGAGTGTTATTTGAAAATACATTAAAAATTTTAAAAAGAATCCGAATAATTTTTCTATTAACTTCTTCCTCCCGTGCAATCCTTTGCAGGACAACCTAACCTCACTTAATCTAATCTAATCTAATCTAATCTAAGCTATAAGCTAAATATACCTTCAAAACACGCTATCAAACTTTATAAATATTTTGAACCAATGCATTTCTAGATTCAAAACTATATAACCGTAGAGCACTTTCAAAGAAAACTTCAAATTCAAGTTCTCCCCATTAACCATAACCTAATTCCACAAATTCTCAAATTCATCAAGCGCCAAAAAATCGTTCGATCGATCAAATCTCGTAGCTCGCAGCCAGCCGAATGTAATGATCGAAACGGTAACAGTCGGTCAGCTCATTTACCGAAAAAGGCGAGCGAAATACGCGAGAAGGGGGCAGGAGGGGAGGGGAGAGAGGGGAGGTTGAACCGATGCGAGAAGTGGGCAAGAAATCGCGGATGGGCGGGGAGAGTGAAGGTGGAGAGGAGAGATGGGATAACTGGGGGCCCGGTGAAAAGGGCAGACACGCAACAGATACAAAGACAATGTGTTTGTTGCCGATTAGCAGAAGGACGAGGTGAGGTTTTTACGAGAGTTCGAGGTATATACGGTTCGTACGGACGGTGGACAGAGTTGGGAAGGAAGGGCATCGAATAAGGGTCCGGAAGGGCGAGGTGAAG
>NW_006263351.1:1446707-1448118 GCF_000469605.1 Apis dorsata | reverse complement strand
GTTTACAGCCGAGGAGAATCGGGGCCCGTGGCTTAAATGACCCCTCTCTCTCCCTTGGGTCGCCACCCGCGGCTTCCCCACCTGTGTCAAGATTTACGACAATTCGCTTTTTACCCCCTTTAAGAGCTTTCGTATTATCTTACTGCCTCTGTTGCTGCTTCCTCCGCGAAGCAAATGTGTATACTAGGCTTCTCTGTCTGCCTGTTTGTCTGTTTGCCTATCCTTGTCCGACCCTTTGTTTCTCCCTCGCTCTCCCTCTATCTTTCTTTCCTTCTCTTCTTGCGCTTTCAGTTCAGGCTTTCCCTTGTTGCCTTCGATTCTCGATTTCTGTCTGTCTTTTTTTTTTTTTTTTTTTCGTCTTCTTCTCTCTTCGTTTCGTTTTTCTTTCTCTCTCTCTCTCTCTTTCTTTCTCCTTTCGACTACTGCTGGTACTCCTCGATACGAACGAGTATATTTGCTCAGGTAAGAAATGGCGGATACAGGTGTAACGCGGACACGGATACAACGGAACACCTGAGTCTGTGGTAATTATTTCGAGGCGAGGGCAGATATAAAGTGTCTCCTTCGTTCTCGTTTGCTCTTGCGGCCCCGATTTTAATTACGTCAGATTCGATTAAATTGGGGGTCTTGGTCGCGGAGGGCGTTCCTCGTGTCCTTGAAACTTTAAATAATACCTTTTCATACGTTTCTTTCATCGAGCATGAATCGTTGCGAGATGTTACGGAACAGTAATTAAAAATTGAGGATGTTGCAGTGAAAGGAGGATAGATTTTTGATTATTTTTTAATTATTATACGTAAAAAAAAAAATCTATATTGATTTATAAATTTTGGATTACATTTTAATAAGAATCCAAATGTGTTTAACACAAAGTAACGATTGATATTTTGCAAATTTAAAATTCAGAACTTTAAATGAAAATTTAACTAATAACTATTAATTATTGAAAATACACATATTTCTTTCATTTAGTGATTAAAGTAATAACCTTTTTATTAAACATTTATATTTTATAAAGAGATTTATTTATTATACAAATAATATCTTTATATATATTATATATCTTGTTAAAATTTTACCCAATGAAAATGATAATTTTATAAACAATCCTTTTTCCCCTCTAGCAAGTTTTTCGTCAATAAAATTGTTCTTGTCCCCTTCGATGGTTTCACCAATCGTTTCGAGACTCGCATCCCGAGCTCTGGATGCTCGAATTCCAGAACGAGACCGGTTAACACACACTTTCCATCGAACCTTTAATCGCCATTGTAATTCCTTCCCAAGCGTTATGATAATTGGACGGTTGTAAGTATCGTCCGTTTGCATAAATCTTATTATTCTAATGCCGTTATTACGATCATAATCTACAGGTATCCAACCGTGGCACCTTTCCTTCTCCTCCCTCTCTCTC
>NW_006263351.1:1439671-1446494 GCF_000469605.1 Apis dorsata | reverse complement strand
CGCGATTCGATTCGCTCGCGAAGGCCCCTCTTCCCTTTTTACGCGCCTCTTCCTCCTCTCCTTCGCCTCTGTCTCCATCATCTTTTAACCTTGAACTCCCTCGTTACCGTACCACGCTTCAGAGCGCACGGTTTCAAGAAATTTTAGAGATCCTCGGGGAATCCCATTATGAATCCTGAACCTAACCGAACGGCCACTCGTTGAAACATACGACGACGATGAAACGGAGAGAGAGAGAGAGAGAAAAAAAGAGAGAGATAGTCCAATCAGTTCGTTCCGGTTCTTCGATTCCTTGGACTGTCGAGAGAGTCGGTGGTGATCGCACCGTTTGAGAATGTTCTGTACATGGACGATGTGTTTAAGCGGAAGAAATAGTGTTCGAGTCGACGTTCAATTAGCGGACACGTTGAGTGGACGTATATATAGTTGCTCGTGTCGTATTAGACGATTCTTTAGACTTTTTCTAAGGAAGAAGTGGGTTTGAGTTATGATTCTTGGATAATTTGTAATGTTAATTTGGTTTGCGCGATTTTTTTTTTTTCTTTCGTTTGTAATGGTGCCATCTTGGTATTGGCGATCGTCAATTATGGTCGACAATCATATGAATGAATTTGTTTTAATTGGTTGTTATTTAAAAATTTAAATGTCATCTTGATATTTAAAAATTAATATTGAAATAGAATATTGATTTTTTTATTCTGTCTTTTTAAAAATAGGAGAAAAAAGAAAATAAATGATATTTATTCCTAATTTTTAATAATTAATGATATTTTTTAATACCACTATTTTGTTAATGATTTTGGAGCGCAAGAAGCATACGGATTCTGTAATTCATGTAAAACAGAAGAGTAAAATCTGTGTAGTACAAAGCGAAGGATTCTGTAACCTACTTACTGTACTTACTATACACTTTACTATACTTGTTATCTGAAAATATCCAACATTTGCTCAGGAATAAAATCCATTATTCAGCGCAAATAATGGTGACCATCTATATCTAACTTCTAATCCATTGCCTATATGCGAAAGAAATGAAACGATTCTTTTTGTATTCAATTTTATTTACTTTCAAATTATACAATCATATATTTTACTTAAAATTATTAATCATCTTATATAATATAATAAAAAAAAATGGATTATAATTTACAGTAATAATTACTATTAAAATTGAGATTATATAGATAGCAATAATTTCCATGAAATTTCTCATGTACATTCGCTTGATGACAAACTTAAGATGAGTTATTAAAACTTATTATATTATACTTTCCCTTATCTAAAGAGGGAGAGAAAAAAAAAATTTATATTTCCTCCCCGAAATTGAAGTCCATAGCCGAGTGTAGCATCGATGTCTCGCGCGATACAATAGAAGGTCGCACGAAGGCGAGGACGATGGAGGGACGGGGAAAAATTTAATTAGCAAAAGCCCGAAAATTAATTGCGCCAGGCGTCTTATTGTACTCTGGCCCTGTGCCTCGAAGCGTTACCGAGAACCTGCTGCGTCTATATACACGGGGAATGTAATATTCACAACAGCCTATATTCGAGCCAGCAGTCAGTCTGGCCACCCCTTCCGTCCACCCCAGCCAGCTTTCCTGACTTGCTCCATCGGCTTTGCTATGCCGTGGTGTAGTGTACCAGGCTTTACAGTTCTCCGTGCAGTGTATATGCTCGTGTATTCGAACACGTTATGGATGTTTGGCTTCTATCTATTCTTGAAGATTTCCAAATGATTATTTATTAAAAAGTGCATAGCAAGTTTTCTATACTTGCCTATAGAACAAATATGAAACGTACGCTCATATTTCATCATCCGCGTATTGTATTCGTGTTCGTGATCGTAGGTTAAAAAGTATATAAATAATTATTTTGGAGTAATAATAATGTTACCTTTATTTGGGATTTATTAATTATTAAATTCGATAGATGTTGATTGATTACTATCACATTTTTGATTCAATGAAACAATGAATCTTAAATGAAAGCAAAAGAATATCGAGATTCTTTAACTGTTCCTTGATGTAGCGTGTAATGAAACGTGGAAAATCACTGGAAGCAGTTCTCAAGAAATGCCGTGGAGATGATTCCGTGTCTACTAACGAGGCAAAAATGCGTCTATTATAGAAATATTTTCCTCCATCGAATTAACTAAGAGCACTATACTATTATACTCGATTACGTTTCAACTGTTTCAAGTATGATCCGTGTTCTTAGAATTATGTGCATCACGAAGATTTCTAAATCATAATTGTATTTTGAATGAATACAATCATTATAGTTCCTTTTAAAAAAAACAACATAGATATATTGTTCACGATTTCATCATCCGCCACACAAGATACGAATCAATTGTTCAATTACTATCGAATTTTATTTAAATCGTCAGATATCCAAGGTTTCAAAATGAAACGACACATCTCTCGTTATATCTCATGTTGCTGTTCGAATAATCGCATAGAAATAACATTCTCGAAACATAGTTGAAGGAAGAACGATTGATCTATCGGTGAAAATCGTTGGCCATCGTCATCAGAGTGGTCAACGACGAAACCGGCCATGATAGGTTTTCGTGTCGATTGTAGGACTCTCCCCATGGCTGTAATGACGCGGTGGCTGGGCCGAGGGGCGCCAGGACGACATTATTAATTGCTCCACAATGCCAGCGGCGTGTAGGCACACGAGGGGTGTCCTCCCCCTGCTGATCCTCGTCGATCGACCAGCCACGACGGAAATTTCATTAAGTGGATTCTTATAGACGCGGTTTTCAGATTAACAGTATGATATGTGCTCCATCCCGGGCCGGAGAGATATTAGATCGGGGACTTGCCTGTGCCCGAGTGCTTCTCTTTCTCTCTCTCTCTCCCTCTCCTTCTTCTTTCTACCTCTTCTCCGCATCTCTGTCGGTCCAAGCTCTGTTGGCCCGTTCGTTGGCTGGTTGCCTGCGCACAAAGCCTACTGTACACCCCGGCCTACCCCTCCCTACCCCTCCCTAGAGCTTGTAATATCTGCAGACCCCGCTATAGTGGTATCCTGTACGATGTAGCTGTATCTTAGAAGTTGAGAGACCGCTCGAGGGTCTTCCAGGAGGCTGGACTCGTGTGGGGGCGGATTTCGAAGTTTCATTTTTTTTTTTCCTTCACCACAAATACGAGAATACGTATTCGATCGCGTTCGAATTTATGCCGTTTTCAATCTCTGAATTTTAGTTGTAAAAATTGAAATTTCTGTTGCATGGATATTCGTATTCGATCATATATATATATATATATATAGTTATTTCAAGGTCATCTTAGGATACACGAAAGTCGTGTCATTGGCGGTCAAGGTCATTCTGAGAATCGTTCCTGCGTTGCATTATTTATAATCGCGTTTCTCCTTCTTTTCTCGAGTTAGATAAGGAAAGAAATTTACTTTGATATTTTTATAGAAAATGACGATACAATTATATTAACAAATTACATAAATGTAATTAAAAATGTCATCATGATTAAAAGTGACAGAATATTTGATTTTTACAATAGAATCACTTATTAAAATATTTTCGTAGATTGTTAAGAATTAATTACGATCCCATGGATAGTGTGTAACGGTGCAACGCGCAGGAATTTTAATTGAAATATATCTATTTTAAACGATTTAATTACAATCGTTTCGGAAACGGAACGATTTTTAAAAGGGAAAATTCAAGAATCGCGAAATCACAATGAAAAATTCGTTTCTAACCGAGGTCGCGTCGAGTAGTTCGATTAGCGTTAACTATCCGAGCACGCGGAATATTCGGTAAATTTGGCAAATATGCCGAGTACCAAATAGTTGGCGAATATTCGGTGCATCCCTAACAGCAATTAAAGGCAGGGAGATTAACCATGAATGCAGCAACTCGGTCGGTCAAAATTGATTCATTATTGTCGGTTTCTCCGGCGAAGAGAGAGAGAGAGAGACAGAGAAAGACAGATAAACAGAGAGAGAAGCACCGCTCTCTAAGCTAAGATAATGTACACTAACCTCTGCCCTTCCGGAATCGTGCGGTCTTAAGTTTCCTTCATTATTCCCAGTTATTGCTATTATTATCGTCCCATTACCGTTATTATTTTACGTCGTATGGGTATGGCGATTAATTCATGTGTCTTTTTTTTTTTTTTCCCCCTCCTCTCGTTCAAAACGAATTCTTTATTACATTACATTCGTATCACCGTGTAGAATTTCGAGTAGGAAATTAATTCCCGCCGGTGAACAGGGTTCTAATTGACTGTTAATTAGGGAACGCCTAGTCATAGCGTCAGTCAAAGCTGCTCGGCGATCGTGGCTTGTGTATTGTGTGCGTGTTCCTTGCAATTAAGCGGATAATCGAGTACGATTATGGGAGAGATTATATCAGGGGATTCTTTGTTAATGGATTGTTTATTAAATTTATATATAGGATAATTTTAATAATTTATAATATATATATATGTCGAATGATTTGATTCTTGATAACTTTGAATCGGAAATGATGGAAAGAGGGTGTAAATAATTCAAATCGGTAGATTTTGTTATTCAATAAATTCAATCTATCTGAAATCCATTATATCTATTTCGTTAATCTAAATTTAATTAAAAACGAATTTCATTCGATTGCATAGAAATATTTGAAAAAGTGTATTCATCCATTTAAAAATGTTCAATAAGAAAAGAATTAATAAATGAATCAATTTCAATGATAAATCTTCCCATTTCGCATTATCCTCGTCTTTTTCTGCAAAATTAAATTTTTTTTTAACAAACACATTTGTTTCTTGATTTTTAAAACTTTAAACTGTTCAAAGTTCTACAGATGTATTTAGATTTCAGAAATTTAAGGGTTTAATTAACAAGAATTATGTGTGTATAATAACTCAAAAGTGGAAGAAAAACAAAAACTTTTCACAAATATCTCTAAAAACAGTCTCTAAAAACAAATTCTTTCTACATTCGCCGACCAATCGAACGTAGTACAATTATTAAATAATTCACATGTGTATCCAACTTTAAATCTCAATAACGATTCGCAACTTCTATATAACTTCTATATAAAAGAATATCAACAAAAGATTTGATAAATCCCTCATCCTTTATACACACATCTGTTTTTCCATCACAAAGAAAAGAATCTTCTCGTTGCTCAATAAATAATGGACGACACAGTATCATCAGTTTAGATTTTTCTTCGTTAAGGTACAGTTGCCGGCCGACATGTTCTCTGAGGGGGTGGTGGAGGTTGGATAACGAACCAGGGGGTGTGGGAGGGTTTAGAAGGCCTTAGCCGGAAGGGTGTGGAGAGGGATCGAGGGAAAGTTGAAGGTAACCGACACCCTTTCGCAAAAAGTAATTGGTTAATGCCTCGGAAATGAGTTTAGTTCCTTTTTTGCTCGGCGAGAACGTGTTGCTCCTTTTTCGGCACCTTCGCCATCCACTCGCTCTTTCTCTTTCTCTCTTTCTCTCTCTAACTCTCCTTCTACACACACATAACATTTACATGCACGCAATAGCACAGTATACACTACTCTTACACGAACTTTCTCCCTTCGACCCGAGAGAAATTCTCTTTTTCTCTCTATCTCTCCCATTCACCTTCAAAATGTTCCTCCTTCTCATTCCTATTCACTCAACCTCTTACACTTATTTTCTTTCCACGCCTCCTTCTCTCTCTCTCTCTCTTTCTTCTTTTTCAACCCGGGTCCCTGTTCTCGCATGCACGCATATATGTGTTTTTATGCTCGCTCCAGGGCTCCAGTCACGCTTTGTGCCACATTGTGCGCACCTTCGGAGCCCCATTATCCCCGTGTAAAAGTGTCATTACGACCCGCGGCGAGGCTCCAAGACGAGGAAGCTCTTCCTTCTCTGAATGGGCGTCGCGCCACGCCGGTAGGAACAGAGAGATAAAACCCGCTTAAAGGATTTGTCTCCGTGTCCGGGCCGATTCGTTAACCCACCCGGGACCAGGGATTTTCCTTTCTGCCCCGAACAGAGCACACCGCGACTTTGTTTCAAAATTGGATAAACGTATCGACTTATCGCGCTCGAATCACCGATCCCTTCATGTTATACCTATATTTCGTGGGCGGTATATATTGACTTTGCCAATGAACGTTTCCAAATGTTTTCCTTTTTTTAATTTTAGAAACGAATCGTTTAAAGTTTGGTGGTTAATAGATTGGTGATTTATGTGAAATCGAATTTTCATAGTGCTATAAATTTATATACAAATTTATATTTGAATTTATTATAAATGTTTAATAACAATTATAAAAAAATGTAAAATATTTAATATCTATTTGATGATCTTTATAATCTTTATGATAGATTATAAAATAATTTATCGTATTCTTGCATAGAAATAATTAAAATAAATAAGTGAATTGAAAAATTTCATTTGTAAAATTTTTTTACAATCACACATACAGCAAATAAAAATCCTTAGAAAGATTATAGAATCATCGAAACAATTCACACTGTATACCATACTTAATCTCAACCCTAATTCGAAAAAAGAAACCCTAAAAGAGAAAAAGAAAAAGAAAAAAAGATTCACTCCGAAACAAAATCTACTGAAAAATTTTATAAAACATTCTCGAAAAAATATTTTGAAGTATTTATAAAATATCGATTAAACGATCTTTTTTTAAAATATCAATAATTAATTTCATTATAAAAAAAATATAATAAAAATATCCTCTCGTTACAATCTATCATTAACATTTCTCATACAACAATTAAAAATCCTCGAGCTCAGAAAGATCATAGAATCATCGACACATTTCATACTATACTTAATTACACCATACTTAATCCTAATTCAAAC
>NW_006263351.1:1438472-1438956 GCF_000469605.1 Apis dorsata | reverse complement strand
ATAAAATATCGATTAAACGATCTTTTTTTAAAATATCAATAATTAATTTCATTATAAAAAAAAATATAATAAAAATATCCTCTCGATCGTTGACATTTCTCATACAACAATTAAAAATCAACCCCAGAAAGATCACTGAATCATCGAAACAATTCACACCGTACACAATCCCAACCCTAATTCGAAGAAAAAAAGAAGAAGAAGAAGAAGAAGAAAAAAAGTGAAATCTCTGTTCTCACTCGGGAACAAAAGCTCGACAACCGGTTAACCCGTGCGTTGAGAACACCCAGGACACGGATTCGTTAACCGAGTCACAGTGTCTGGCNCATTATAAAAAAAATATAATAAAAATATCCTCTCGTTACAATCTATCATTAACATTTCTCATATAACAATTAAAAATCCTTGACCTCAGAAAGATCATAGAATCATCGACACATTTCATACCATACTTAATTACACTATACTTAATCCTAATTCAAAG
>NW_006263351.1:1435705-1437125 GCF_000469605.1 Apis dorsata | reverse complement strand
TTCTCTCCCCTCCTCTTCGAAATCGCTTGACGAAATTAGACGGTTAACCGATCCTGGCGAATGCGGCCCGGCCAGCTTTTATCCGTTGATTAATTTGGTGCACGGCCTTCTTTTATGGAAGTTTGCAATGGTAATTGGACAAAATAATCGAGTTAGGTTAGGTTAGGTTAGGTTAGAATAGGTTAGGTTGATTGTTTCGTTCTGAGCCGAGAATTTTCGAGAATTTTGTGTGGATTTGTTTTTCGTTTTGTAATTGTCAGAGTTGGGGAAAGTGAATGGTTAAAATTTTGAAAAAATTACTTGAATGAATAACGTTTTATTAACAAGTTATTGAAGTAACTTTATTCTTAAATTCGTTGAAATCGTTAAAATTTTGCCCCTGTGTCTATTTTGAAGCTCGAATTTCAGTTTTTGAAGTATTCATATGCGTTAATTTAATTCACAGTTTGTTGTTGCATATTGTTTCAAAATATGTGGTTTCTACATTGTATTTGTTAAGACACGAATTTTATTTCTGTCAGTTTTTATGGTTCGAAACGAATAAAATCGATAATTTTATCAAAATTATCCAGATATTTAACAGATGATCTCTAATTCTTATAATATTTGTAATATACACTTCACATTCATTTAATTGTACGCGAATTATATGACAATTTATATATATAAAAAAGAAAAAGTGAGACAATATATAATAATATATACATTAATACATTAGCAATGACAACAGGTGTTCCAATTAGCACATATTCTACCAAAACAATTGTATCAATATTATTTTATAAAGAAATTTTCCAACTTTTTTCTACCATGTATACCATAAATTAACAAATTCCATATAAAATATAATTATTCTCGATTCAATCGATAAATTAAAAATTTCTCATACTTCGTTATGGAAGAAGAACAAAAATCCACTGTATCAAAATGTATTACATAAATACAACGAAACTTGCATCATTTGCATCAACGATTAATTTCGACTTTCTAATTCATCGCTTTAAACTCAAGAAAATCAAAACTAAAATCATATTTCACCTATAATACTCATGTTCTTCGACATGCTTGCTTTCAATTTTTCTCGCGAATTCATCTTTGTGAAACGAAAGCTCTCGCAACAAACGAGATCTACGACTCTCAATATTTCTCGATCTCAGACTTGCCCCAAGCAAGGGTAACGAGCAAAGATGCAACGGGTGAGAGCATCTTTCCAGAAAGTGGAAAGGGTTGGTTGCGGTCGGTGAAACGATGGAAATTAATGGATACGCGGTGGGTGTAGCGAGTCGTGGTCGGTGTTAATTGGACCGCAACGGAACGGGTTAAGCCGGTAAGAGGAATGATCCCGTGATTCTGATAATCGATACAAGTGCCTGTTCGATTTCGTTGCGCCTGTTTAGGGGATAGCGCGGGGGTTAATCGG
>NW_006263351.1:1433920-1435465 GCF_000469605.1 Apis dorsata | reverse complement strand
GGGGCGCGCGCTCGCCCCGTTTCCGGGGCACACTTTTGTTTCCACGTTTGAATTAGAGTCGCTAATTTTCTCCAGTGTGCAATAACTCGATTGCGCCGCCTCGGTGTTTCGAAAACCACGTTTAACTCGAACGAACCAGTTCCATTTCTATTTCCCCCTCCCCCGTTTCGTTTAGTCTAATTTTCTCTGATTAAGCCAATTCAATCCGCCATCAATTATTCACGGTACCGTGCCGAGTAAGAGTCATTAGGATATTAGATCTAGAACCTCGAGGCTCCTTTGCTCTCCTCTGTGTCTGTAATTTTCTTTGTGTGGGAAAAAAAAAAAAAAGAAAACAAGATCTATAAGTTCGTAAAATAGTGTGATAAATTTATGAGATTTATGAATTTTCTTTTCTTATCGAGTTATTAATTAATGATTCGCGAACGAGTGTTAATTTCTCTTTGTATAAGAAAAATTTTGATCAAATTTTGCGATGTGTTTAAATTTAATAATATATATATATACTTTCTGTCAACTATGGCTATCAATAAAATCCATCCTGGTTATTCCATCCCCGCACACGGCTCATTAATCTTTCTGAGGAAACTGACGCGCAGGGTAAATGGCACAGTTATTGTGCCTCTCTTCCAGTTACCGGATGATCAATTAATTTTTTAAAAATTAGAAAAGAAACATATGTGATAATTTAATTATATTCTATATTTCTGGAATGAAATTTTATTTTTTTGTACCAAAAGCTGTGCAAATCATTGTAATCTATGGGAAATATTATTAATATAGGGTGAAAATGATATAACAAAATCATGAAATAATAATTTATTATCGTTATCGATCCGATAAATACGATACAGATTTTGTACTTTAATTAATATTTCCTTCGTCTTTTCCTTCTTTTTTAACAATTTTTCTGAGAAAAAAGTGTAATTGAAAAATTGTAACGTACGAGGATAGTCTAATTTTGAACATAGCTTCAAGAGAATATATTTATAGAAAGATATAATACCTTAAATACTTGATCTTCATGATATTAATGTAACAGCTTCAAATTATTCAAACAACTTTCATTAAACATTTACTTTCAATAAAATCCAATAACAAATTCAACGTTCCTTCTTAAAATATCTTCCACGAATAAATTCATACACAATAGAGTCTAATTTTCCATCTAATTTTCCATCTGATGATTTTTTAATTAGATCATACTCATTGTATTCATTACATTACATTTACTTTACATTACAAAATTTATTTAAAAGAAATTCTTTTAAGAGAAGGATATTACCCCTCCATTACCATCCCTTACCCTCCCTTACTCATCCCCAATTACACCCAATCGTCCAATCCTTTAACGTCCCAAAATCAGCTCCGTTTGAACGAACCGTTTCGCTTTTTTCTATCTTGCCTGTCTCGGGGGCGCGCTCGCGTGTTCGTAATTTCGTTTACACCGGAAACGGTCGGTAAATCAGCGACCTAATGAATTCAGCGGCGAGGACGAGGACGCTGGCCCATTTAGAAAGAGCGACGTAGCCGATGTGGAAGGGG
>NW_006263351.1:1431573-1433581 GCF_000469605.1 Apis dorsata | reverse complement strand
CCATCTCTCTCTCTTTATGTCAGCCCGTCCTCCCAGAGGCCTTTCGAGATCCGCGACGCGGAAGGGGTGGCCGAGCCGCCCCGTGCTGGCAGGAAGTCGACGCTAAATCTTGCCTGGTGTCGAGCCGCCACCGGCCCGGAACCGTGGCCCGTTCGTTATTCTTGTTAACGTTATGATCATTGCACGGTGAAACGTGTAATTTCGGATTAGCCGATGTCCAGGATCGAAATCCACGGCTGACGGCCCTTTTGTCCCTTTCCAAGAGTGACGTACTCTCTCGTGACGCGGTTTAATACCGGTTTTGGGAGGGGTTGATTTATGCTGACGTTTCCTCTTCTTTTTTTCTCCCACCCCTCTCCTTCCTCTCTGTATATTATTTCTACTCGTCATCGTTCACGTAAAATTCGAAATTGTAATACAAAAGGGAAATAAAATCGAGCAATCGTTATTGTTGGAACACGAAACGTTTTTATTATATTTTTGTTATTACAGTTCTGTTTTGACGAGTAATTTTTTTGTAATACAGGAAGGATCGTGCATTTAGGTTTACAGTGGTTGATCACGTAATAGTATGAATAGAAATGGAATGTATATATAGGAGAGAAATATTAAGCTACTCGAGATTAATTATTTATTTATAAAGATTAATCAATTATTTATATAGAATAATGTATTAAGAAAATTACTATATTTAAAAAAAAATAAAATTATCTTTCACATGTCTTCTGAATATAGATACGTACAATAATTAATTTTGAATGTATATTTCTCACATCGATATCTACATTTTTTTTTAAACAATTAATTAATCATTGTAAAGAGAACTAATAAGTATATATAAAAAATTATAAATAACACTAACTAACCGATTAATAAATAATACCAAAAATTGATAAATTGCATAAATAAATTTTCTTTTCATTGAGATATAATTTTTTAAAAAATATATCCAACATAATTATTCTCTTCTTTTATCTAAAAAACTCTTCTTATACAATTTTTTTATACAAATTTTTCTAAATAATTGATTCAAAAATTATTACCTTATCCACTTTATCTCTTCGTTAAAAACACATACATACTCGATTCACGTATCCACAAAACAACACAAAGATTTACTACTTATTAAATAACCATGTGTCCCCTTAATATCAAATCTTACGTCAGAATTCACAATTCTATTCATTAAAAAACACGAGAGGAGAAGTATCTTCTTTAACCTCTTCACTGTCACGTTCTTTCTCGATAGCTTGACGTAAATTAACTTGCCCACGTAAAATATTCAAAACGTTCCATCCTAGGAACACGTGTAAACGTGTCCACGAGTACGAGAGAGAAAAATAGAGAGAGAGAAAAACAGATGGAATAATCCTATAACGAGCACGCGTTTCTCTTCTAGTTTTGCGTAAACTGTCCGAGACCGTGGAGTGTCAATTATATCTGTACAAAAAAGAGAAAGAGAGAAAGAGATAGAGAGAGAGAGAGAAAAAAATTACCTAATTGGTCGAGGCGCTCTAATTGGTCGACGTGTTTAAACCATAGACAGCGGGACGGTGAAGCGGGCATGGGTAAGATAACGCCACCTAGGAACAGGTTATGTCGTTCGCGCCTCTCCTGGGAGTGATTTCTTGATTCCAAAGGCGGTTACGCTCGAGATAAACTAATAATGTTGCTAACGTAAACCTGTTTAACGTATCTATTACACACGGGGAATATGCAAATTGGCCGCGGTCCGCGGGGAACGGGATGATCGGTGGTGGAACTCGCAGTTCGACGGGGAACGAGCGTGTAAAATATTGATTTAATCAATCCGAGTCGTTTAAAACGGACGGCCCGGTTTTATTTGCCCGCTCGTTGCGCCCCATTCATTATCCGGCTCGCTTATCGTGCTGCCCCCTTTTCTCGAATTGTTTCGCTACGAGAGAAGTTCATTTCGATACTCTGGTTATCCTTTGGATTTAAATAAGAGCCACGTTTGTGAGACGGTTTTTTTTTATCGGCGATTTCG
>NW_006263351.1:1429338-1431375 GCF_000469605.1 Apis dorsata | reverse complement strand
TTTGCTGAGCTTAAAAGTGGAAGAAAGGAGATTTGATACTTTTTTTTTTTTTTTTATTGAGAATCATCGAATCGATATTAGGTGATATATATTGTAGAAGAAGAGTCACAAGTCGTGAGAGGAGATTTCGAATATATAGGTTATGTTTAATCTCGATAGTGAATTGGATTGTGTTTAGATTAGTTTTGAAACTTGTTTAATTCAACTCAAGTATGCATACTTATGTAAGTTAAATATATTCAATTAAATATAAAGAGTTGCGTCTTCTTTCCTTATCATTTCATATTTTAAATTTTATATTAATCAACTTGAAAAATATATCAGCAATTAAAATGTATTTAATAACCTTCGATGTCCAATTCTTTTATTAACAATTTTTCTTTCTGGCAAATATCTTTTGCATACTTCATATACACAAATTCTTGCAAATTAAAAATTGTCGTTCCAAAAGCGCATTAAAACTTACCTGAATGCATTTTAAATTCAACAAGCCTTTTCCAATTTCGGGTGAAAAATATCTCCACGGTATAGTTTCGATCCCGACTAAAGGGCGAGCCCTGGTGCCCAGTTGGTGGAATGGGCTGAGACGGAGAATGGGTTGTGTAAAAGAGCGTGGCACAAAGCCGGGATTCCCTTGAAAAGGTGTTGTTAAAGCGTTCCTTCGGCGTGTAAGACAACGTGAGCGCGGCCGCGCTCGTCTTCGCCTTTAATTAAACCCATAAATCAATGTCAATTAGTCCATTCGCCCGGCCGTCCGGTAATTAATTATAATTAACAATTAATAATAGAATAATTAGCGGCAACGGCCGGGATGGAAAGTTTTCATCGAACGATGCCTCCTCCTCCTCCTCCTCCTCTCCCCCTCCCCGACAACGAGATCCCCCCTCGCCATATACCAATAAGATTCCCTCTGTTTGCGTCGCGGTTCGAGAAACGCAATGGCGCGGCCGACTTTTAATGAATCCCTCTCCCGATCCTCGTGGAACGCTCTATTAAAAAACCGTGCGACCGGTTACTTTTCTCGCGATTCTCAAAAGATGAAACGATCAATGTTCCCTTGTCCTCGTCGTTCTTTCTGTTAACGACGAAAATGTCGGTCACAACCTCTCTCCTCGGATCATCTTCGATCCTTGGGATTTTTAAACTTCGCATAACGAGATCCTTTGATTCTACGCCTCTGTCACTCGATACTTGGCAGCTTCTTTTTCTTTTTTTTTTTTACGAGCCTCATCGTGTTCCTTTCAATTTGCGCGACACGATCCGAGGATTTGGAGGGTTTGCTCGGTGTGTAGATCTTGGGAAAGTTGTTAGTGGATGAGGTGTGGGGAATGAGACGAGTGTAAAAGTGAAATATGCGGGGAATAGTTGTAGGAGAAATTGATCAGAAATATCTCCGTGTTGTATTTAGAATCTTTAAACGAAGATCTAAATTTAGAAAATTCATCTCAAGGCCTCATTTTCATGAGTCTCCCTATAGAGCATTTGGATGGATTACGATTTTAAGTAAAGCTATTTCTTATATGTGGAATTGCCACAGTTATTTTTATCTACTAATTATTTATATTAAAAATCGAATGATGCAAACTTTGAAGACAAAAAACTACTATTTTAAATCACTTACTTTCTTCATTTTCATAATCCATATTAGAAATCCTTTTTATTGAAAATATAACACTTTTCATTCTCATTCCTCTTATAAGAATCTCAGACAATTTCGATCGATTAATTTCTAAGTAAAAAACAAATATAACCAATAAAGGTTTAATTTAAAATGGGAACCAAAGGGATCATTTTAGATTCGTGGATGTCTCCTCGACTCGAACTCTTTGTTAACAATACGTAACGGGCCAAATTTTGGCAAGTATCGATGAGGTTCGAATAAATTTAATGGAAGGGCTTCGTGTCGGATTGAAGGGGGCCCTACGGGCCTCGCTAGGCGAGCAGGTGGCCGTTATGGTGGGGCTGCGTGGACCAGACCGACCGGTTTACATGGCTGGTGATCCGAGAACGCCTCTCGGTCCTGGGAGAGAAACAGGC
>NW_006263351.1:1422865-1429152 GCF_000469605.1 Apis dorsata | reverse complement strand
GGCGCATCCACCGGCTCGATCGTATCCGTCGAGACTCCATTCGGGCCTGGAAGGGGGACGATCGTGATGGGGCACACGTGTTGGTACGTGAATGCGAAGAAGAGAGGCGAAATACGGATACATACCGATTTCTTGGGATTCGAAATTTGGTCGTTTTATACTTTATTTTTGTACAATTTGTATTATTTATTTTATTTATTTTTTTTGTATTATTTATTACAAAATTTCTCTTTCTTTATCTCTGTAATTAGAGTTTTTTCTATTAGATTTTTTTAACTTTTAATTATTCGTTATTCAACTTTTTGAAATTGATAATTATCAAGTTTAATTGTAAGTAGTAAATATTGAATAATAGTAAGTAAATATTGGAAACATAGAAAGGAATTTGTGTGGAATATTGTTCAAATATTAATTCGATGGAAATATTTTTGTACGTATAATAATTGTTGTCTCATATTTTAGTATATGAACTTAATCTAATCTATTTATATTATATCTTTGTTCGTTAATTATTAATAAAAATTACAAAAGGGATTTAAAAGAAGTGATATTCGAAAATTTGATGATAAAGCCATAAGATTAAAATTTCAAAGAAAAAATTCTCTGATCTAATAGTAAGCTGACTATGAATTCCTAAAATTGGCAATTCTTCGACTAATATCCTATAAGTTTATATCTCATCGATCCTCACAATTAAAATATCATCTTCTGTTACAATTTTATATTCATAAATAATTATTTAATTTTCTTGCGATTTTTTTTCAAAAATCGCGAATATTCGAGACTCAGCGAAGCACAATGAGCGTGAAATTCGATGTAGCCAAGCGAAAAGAAAGCGAACGGAAAGAACACTCGACGAAAATTGTTAATAATTGTCGAAAGACACCTCAATCGATCCACAGATGGCAAAGAGTAAAAAGAGTAACACCGGGAATGGAAAAATGAACAAATGGAAGACAGAAAGAGAATAAATAGAGGCACGATGATGGGACAAGAGAAGGAAAATTCCATGCAAGAATCTATAGAACACGTTCTATAGATTTTCTATTCCCTTTTTCCCGTATTTCTTCCCGTTTTGCATATCGCTTGGATAACGATGGCCAATAGTGGACACTGACGCCTGATACAGAGATATGACGTTGTCACTTTGCAGTTGTATTGCTGTTTGGCATACTTGTCAGTTTAACAACGTTATATTTTTAACTTTGCATAATAGAAATAAATGATACATTTATAGAAATTAATTTTTTAAAATTTGGGAAAAAATATAAAGTAATTATTATTATATTATATAACTTAAATTTAAATCTTCAATTATGTGCATAAATTATTATAACTTTAATAAAAAAGGGGGAAATATTTGCTATAATTTATACTTTAGTAAAAAATATCAAGTTTTTATACCATGAACAATTTTTATTTATACTTTGATTCATATTTTTGTTTCATTCCTAACAATTTATCTAAAAATAGAAAATAACAAACTTGAAAAAATAATTAATAATCAAGTGTTATTATAAATCTATAATATAAAAAGTTTAAAAATATTCTTAAATTATTTGTTACCATTAAATGTTTGTTAATAAATGATCTACTATTTTAGTATATACAATATCGATAAAAAAAATCAATAAGAGAATTACACCTTCATTTCTAGTACATCATTAAAAATATATTGTCACATTGTACAAATCACAATAACGCATTCCTCAATGCACATAAGCTTTAAGAAGTCCCCTGATTAACGTAAATTATTCACAAGGCTATTCACTATGAAATATTCACAGTGCATGTTCCTTCATATATATCCAAACTTCTTTATATCTAATAACATTGTTATTACATCTTACTACTCGCGTGCTTTCTAATGCAAAATGAAATCTACTGTAGAACCTGAGGATCATGAATGGCTCTTTGAAGAATCAATGCTATCATTTTTAATTGACTTTCAGCATTTATTTTTCTTTTCAATTTTTCTTCCAACACTTATTTTACTACACCGATAATACTTTAAAGTTTACAAAATACCTTTCTTTAACGTTCCTGATAAGAGAAAAAGGAAACAAAAAAGATCTAATTACGAAAGAATTCATCTCTTTTGAAAGATCCGATTGACTCCTTTACAGAACAATTGGATAGAGTGCTCGAGGCGCTCTCGATGAAACACAGCTGGACGCGATTATAATCGCGAATCGCGTATCGAATCGATCGGCGGAAGTGTTTCTTCAATTTGCAAAACGCTCCTCTCGGGACGGGCAAGGTGGAATGCCAAGCAGACAGATCATGTTAAGGAGGCTGAGTGGAATAAACAAACAAGACGTTTCGAAAGGCGGAGAGGAGAAGGTTGGCGGCGGGTGGTTGGAGGAGTGAAGTTTGTGGACAAGAGGGAGGAGAGGAGAGGAGAGGAGAGGAGAGGAGAGACGTCGATACAGAAGGACGCTCGAACAGGCGAGGATCGGGCTTAAGAATGGCAGAACGAGGCGGATAGAGGCGGGCCGTCGAGGGGCGAGATAGGTCGCAACGAAATGGACGAGTCTTGTTGGGGGTTGAAAGGGGCGAGCGAGAGGGTAAATCTTAAATAAAGTGATATGGAGTACTTTCGTATAAAAGCTCCATTTCCAGTGCTCGACTCGAGGAATACCTTGAACACGGTTCCAACGTTGGAACCTTGTAAGGATTTTCGTTTCTTTCCTCGCATTGACCTCATAAGGTATCCCCTCGCCTTCTGAGCCGGGGAGGGGGGGCTAATGTTTGCCCCGCTGCCACTTAAGAAATTAAATGACCGATCGTACCGCGATGGATACGCTTCCATTAAGCTCTTTGTCGATCGAACGATTCCCTTTTTTTCTTTTTTTTCTTCTCTTTCTGAAGATAATCTTGATCCGAGGAAAGATCCTAGGAGAGGCTGAGAAATTTGATTAATCGAAAAATACGTTATTTTGAAATTTAAATATTTTTCTAGCGTGTTTAAAAATTCTATTCTATTTTTCTCTTGTGATGATGTTGATTTGTTGATATTTAATCCTTAATGTGCAAAGTATGTAGGTTTTGTTTAAGCTAGTTCAAACAGAAAGATAATGAATATTTGTTCTCTCTTGCCTAGAAGAAGTTGATGGATAGAGATGCCTTAGAATTAATTTTGAAGACTTTATTACTACCATTTTCGATGAAAATGTTCACTGATGCGTTCCATAAAATTTAATTTAATTCAAAAAATAATTAGAATTTCATTATCTTAGGAAATTTATCAAAGTAAGCTATGATATCTGTAATATTTTGAAATTATAAAATTAGAAGAAGATTTACATTTTAAAGATTTATATTTTGAACACATGTACACATGTTAATTTTATTATTATGAAGAATATGATAATCCGTATAATCCCAATTAATCTTTCATTACAATCAACCTGTTAGCATTTCTTCTTTCTTCGATCGAATGTATGAAAATATCTTGTTGTCTCGTATCAATCAAAAAGTATTATCTGATAGAGATCAAATATAATAATAACATTAGTTCAATTTAACTCTTTAATGCTTCATGAATAAAGTACAAAATAAAAATAAACGAATTTCAGCTTCTATTTCAATTATCCATAATCAACAACAAAAAATTCAAATTCAATAATTAATTTTAAAAATCATTACGCCAGATTTTAATCACGTTTAACTCAATTCAATCTAATTACAAATACAAATGGCGTATTTAAAATTTCAGCTTCTATTTCAATTATCCATAATCAACAACAAAAAATAAAAATTCAATAATTAATTTTAAAAATCATTACGCCAGATTTTAATCACGTTTAACTCAATTCAATCTAATTACAAATACAAATGGCGTATTAAAATTAACGATTCAACGAAATTACTTTTTTTTCTTTTTACTCAATTCTTAAAAAACCATTAATAATTTCCACTTATTTCCATTCGATCTAAAAAAAAAAAACTCGCCAACGAGTTATACCGATATAATCAGATGTCCTTGAACTCCGAAATCTCCAAGCGGAGCCACACAACACCGCTACACCCCTTCGTTAAGCCTGTACAAGCATCTCTCTTTCTCTCTCTCTCTCTCTCTCTCTCTCTCTCTCTCTCTCATTACCCGGCGTTTCCTTCCCTTATTCTTTTTTCCTCCCCCCTCCATTCTTCCTTGCCCGTTCTACTACCTTCCTACCTACCCACTCCCCGCCGGCCGATGATTTTCTTTCGTTTTAATCGTCCTCCTTCCGCCGACTGCGCCGTGTCACTTGGCCCGGTAATTGATATCGGTACGCAGTATGCGAGCTCATTGCAGCGTGGCGCGGTTTAATTGGGAGGAGCCGGTGAAACGGCGGGTAGGTTCGCCTCTTATTGGATCGCCTAGAGAGCAACTCCACGCAAGGGAAAAAGAGAGAGAGAGAGAGAGAGAGAGAGAGAGGATTACCGCGTTATAAATACGGAGGGCCTTGCATTATTCGGGACCCCCGCTGCTAATTGGAGTAACTTTGCTCCTCGAACGCGATTGTTTACCGTTCCCCGTGTGCACGAAGAGGGATTGACGCGTGTCAAGCCTTTGAAACGTCCGTTCTTTGCCCCGACAAGAATAGTAATTATCGTGGAACGTAGAGGCGGGCTTGCAAGGCGAACGAAACGTCGACGAGGAGGACGAATACGACGACGCCGCCGCCGCCGCCGCCGCCGCCGATGGAGTCGCGTTTTTTTTCGAGGTGTCCTGGCTCGGTGGTTTTGCCATTCAACCGAGGACCGAGGAATCCTTTTCTGGATGAGAGGGGAGGGGAGAGGGGAGGGGAGAAAGGATAAGTATGGCGGGGAGTGGGGGAGATTTTATGCGAGGTAGCTTTATGAATAAAACAACATCGGTGATTGTGGTAATTGGAGGGGAACGGTTAATTGTTCTTTTCACCGCGGGGACCGTCCACTTTCCACGTTTGTTACGAAAGGTACCGGAAGTGGACTCGATACGTGGAATACTTGACAACGATGGAGGGGGGCGAGTACGTCTGGCGATTGAAATGGCGCTTTGGAAATGGTAATTGGCTCGATTCGCGAAAAGAATCCTTCCTTTTTTTTTTTTTTTTTGTATTCCTTTCGAAATGTTTTGAATAATCGAATGCAGGATTATTTAACGAGTATTTTTAGTGATGACGAGTAACGATGAGCGAGCAAGTTGTAATCGATCGTGAACGTGAATCATTCATTCATTTCTCGTTCATTTATACACTGTCTGTAATGGCAAACCAGAAAATTAATTTCATCCATTTTTGCGAACATATGGGGAGTAACAGTTGGCTGTATATATATATTGTGCATCAGTTTAATTTTTTATTTTATTCAATGTGTAATTTAATTTGTCTCCTTTTGTCAATAAAAATTTATAATAATAGGAGGAAATGGTAGGGTTTAGTTCTCTTTCTTAGTTAGTAGAATTTTTCTTTTTTTCTTTACGTATGAAATGTCAAAACAATCTCAAATAACATTAAAAACAAAAAAAAAAGAAACTTACTGCGAGTTCAAATAATAAGAAACTAGTTACTGTGTCTGGATATGTACCATACTTGAGACTGTTTACTTAGAAATAAAATTGATCTCAATTACTTGATTGATCGTGAATAAAAGAAAAATACAAAAGTATCGAATTTATACATTAAAATTAATCCGAAATAATTGATTTTGAAATTTATTAATTTTTTAATCTAATTCATATATTTCCAAGCGTCCTCTCAAGATATTACAATATTTACATTGTTAGATGCTCATCTGACAATTCGAAAAATGAATCACCGTAATATTTCAAAATACGTTTTATTCGTTAAATTCATCATCATCATCATTATCCTCGATTTGTTAGCACATAAGAAGAAGGGAGGTGAGGAGCACGGTAATCGGTGCAAATAACCCAAACATTCTTCGAAACCCTCTTCGTTCACGCGAGCGAGCCACTCCAATTGCGAGTACACGATATCCACCAAACAGTTTCACCCTGTGCACACTCATCGCGAGAAGAGCCCACCCCATCCCACCCCTCCACCATCAACCAGCAGCACCGGCAATTCGTAGACGAGAAGTCTGGAAGTAGGTAGCCAGAGCAGGCAGCGACACGAATCCGTGGAATCGGTTTTCGGTGCGCTCTCTCCGAGTTATATACACACGCATACATGCACACATGCACATATACATAGAGAGCATAGATACACATATTTACACACAGTATAAAGCGGGGCTTCGTTTTAATTAGCAGTAAACAGCTTCCATTAAGCCCGAAGCAGTAAATCACCTACACTTAT
>NW_006263351.1:1417317-1422608 GCF_000469605.1 Apis dorsata | reverse complement strand
AGAGGGAGAGAGAGAGAGAGAGAGAGAGTCTCTTTCCCTCGCTTGGAACAACGAGGCATCTTTGGCCGGCTTGCACGAGCTGGAGAGAGGAGAAAGAGGAGGAGAGGAACGAGGATTGGCCGATCGAAGGGTGAGGGGGAGGGTGGATGCTGGAGGGGTGTACATTACATTTCAATTTGGATCTGTCCGTCCTTCTTGCGGGGAGAACCACTCTCCTGGATCGTCAGCGCGCCCCGAAATGGGGAAGCTTGCGAATTTTCCTGGGTCCTCTGGAGCGGAGAGGGAGAAACAGTTCTTCCTCTATTTCTCTTTCCTCTTTGATTTTCTTTGCTTTCGGGTATTTTTTTTCTTTTTCTTTTTTTTTCCCCTTTTCTCAGATATTTTTTCGCTTTCAAGGTCGATCTTCGATACGATAACATTTAGATCGGAAGAGTTTTAGAAGCTTACGTTTTTTTAATATCGCTTATTATTGATTCCCAGTCGTATCGACCCGCCGTTCGTCTACCCTCTTTGTCTATCCTCGGTCGAAAGAACTTCACTTCGTCTTCTCTTAATCTTTTCTCTTGTTTCTTGTTTCGCGGCTTCCCCAGAGGAAGCGGATCGCACCGAGTCCCCGCGGCTTTCTCGACTTACTCGCCTTCGCTCGGTATATACTCCAGAGGGAGGGGAGGAGTTTCGTGCTTTCGTTCATTCCGTCGAATCTCTAGGTCAAAACATGGAAAGTATCCGCTTAACTGTTGCGAAGTTATCTCCAAGACAATTCCTAGAAACTGGGACTCCAGTTTTTCACCCATTCCCCGGATCTGCGTCTCTAGAAATCGTATTCCCTACACCTGTTTAATTAATTTTGTAATTAATAATGGATGGATCGAGTGTATGGAACGAGATTGGATTTCTTTTATTAGTTATCGAGATGATGGTTGTTTGCCAACTTTCAAGGCTTAACTTTCATTTTTTAACACGTAGATATTTAAATATTTTGAGACAAAGAAAAATCCTTTACGAGGAATGGTTTAGGGATTTAAGGACGATGGAGGGATAAATATTTGAGGGAGAGTAAGGAATCCCATGTTCGAGGATAAGTCGAAGAACGAATTCTCGAAATCGCCACAGCCATTCCGTATAAAGTGGTCCACGAGGATCGATATATACGGAGGAAGGAGGAGGGGAGGCTTGGGGAAAGGGGGAAACAGAGGCGGGTAAAAAGGAGTTTGGGGGGAGGAGAGGTGTACTGCGAGTGAAGCGGCGATATACGATCCTGCAACTTCATCCCGACCTCTTCCTCCGGAGGCGGAGGTCGCAGGTCGAGGGCTTCGTCAAGTCAGGAACCCGTCGATCCAGTTTGTGCCTGGAATCACGGTCCCGTTTTCACCTCAAAACCCTTGAACTCGACCCGGGAACCGAGTGGCGCTCACGGTCGCGCGCGCACACGTCATTCCACGCACGTAAAGCGTTTGCGAGAAAAGCGGGAATCCTTGTTTACTCGAAATTTACCCGTCAATTTTATCCTTTACATCGAATTCCTTGAACAGAATTCTCGGGGAGAGATTCTTCGTATCGATCCTCCCCCTCTCGTGGGACCTTCCGTTTATTTATTTTATTTTATTCTCCGCTTTCGGAAAGGGAAATGATCTCTCGCAATCTTTTCATATCCTTGCATTTTTTAACAATTTCGATTGTAAAACAAACGGACGAGAGAATTGATATCGGATTTAAAATTTTTATTTTCCATTTTGGAAAGAACGAATGACATTAAGTTTGTTATGATAAGTTATGATAATCGAAAGTTATAAAAATTGGCAAATGCAGAAAATAAAATTGTGTAAAAAAGTGCTCGCTGAGGATTTTTTATTATCTCGATATTTATTGCAACTCGAAATTGTTGCACGTTGTTGAATATGTTCTTTTACAAATGTGAACCGAAAAAGGCATAACATCAAGTAATAGTAATTCTTAAACATTGAAGCTTCTATATATCAGCTTCTAATATTTGCCTAATTCATGAATGATTGATAAGGTATGCACAATCATATATTCGATCCCGTAGATCGAAACAAACGCAAAATACAAATTGATATGCAAAAATATCGATCAACCCTCATTTAATAAATTAATAAAGCAATTCAAGTTTACTTTAGACGAAACAAGATATAGAGATCCCTAGATAGAGAACCCTAACTTAAAACTTAAACACAATAAATAAACCTTAACTGAAATTCTCCAATATCTCGATATCTCTCATTCGTTTCTTAGCCTCTTCGAATTAATCCTTCGAAGATCCATTAATCCACGTATATATTAACGCCTATGCGCTAATATATCCGAAACACCCACATCGTGACCGTTATTAAAGTTATCGCGTTATACGTCATTCGTCGTTTAATCCATCCCTTCGTAATTACGCGCTCTTATTATCCCTCTCCTTACACCCCCTCCTTTCTTTCAAAACGAAATTTATCCTTTTGGCTGAGAATAATAAAAGTCGAGTGGCGCGTGAATCGGCAAATCGGTCGATACAATTTCTCACGATTTCACGGTTTCACCGCGATAACAATGTTAAGAACACAATAATGCTCGCTGCGCCTTAGCCGAGCATCAATGTAGCAAATTCTTATTACCGGAGAAAGAATCTCGGCGTTCGTGGAAAAGGGAGGTGGTAGTGGGAAGAGGTCTTACAGACCTCGTTTCATGCGGCCGCATGGCTGCAATGGAACCCTTTGTGAGACCTGGAGGGCCCAACAAACGGGCCTTTGTCCTCCTCCCCTTAAAAAAGAAGGAGGAGAGGTAAGGGAAGGAGAGAGGGAGGGAGGAGGGGGGAGGGGGGAGGCTGGAATGGTAGAATGGAAAACGTTGCCCCTCGAACAAATCGAATCTATCGTTCGCGTTGTTTAGTTTTGCGATCTGAAAGGTGGCCCTGTTCTCCCTTTTCCGCAGATTTTGCTCTCTCAGCAGTTGTTCCCCTCGTTCGATTTTCGAACTCTGATTTTCCAACTCTTGTTCCCGCTTGTTTCGTTCGTTAGATTTAATTATGGATTTAAGAGAGGGGGAGGGGGGTTGGATAAATTGTGTACGATACTTAGGATAGTAAATTGGGTTTGTAAGGATTTGAACAATTATATAAAGTTTCGAGACATGTATCATTGATCTTTTGATTTTACGTATATAAATAATAAATTATTTTTGTTGATAATATTACGATTACTATATTATAATGTAGAATAGATTTTTGCGTTTAATATGTTAATACGTTGTGAAGTGAAAATTTTCTTGATAATAATACACGATATGATATAAATTACTGTGTTTTAGATGATTATTGTTTGATTATTTTCAAATTTCGTTCTCTATGTTTTGAGTGAAAAACACGTATTATAGAATTTTAAAAGTTTAGTAGGAAAGTTTATTTATTATTACAATATATTTCTATGTTATAATAATTTTATTTCTTCTAATTGTTTTTCCTCTCTTTCTGAAAAAATATATAGATATAGATGAAGAAATAATTTTAATTTAACTTTTTACTCTCCAGTTTTTCATTATGAAAGCCAATATTTTAGAATTGCTGTTCATTAGCCATCTCTTTTAGAATTTATAATCGGACACATTCAATGTTGAATGTCTAGTTTAATTGTTTTTTTTAAAGCTTTTAAAACGTTATTATTAGAAGAATTCTTTTTTGGGACGAAAGGATGGCAAAATATATATTATTATGACTGACTTTTCATTCAGGATATTTTTCATTCAGGTTCTACTTTCACAAATTCTTCTCAATTTTCAAACACGATTGTATCCTTCTCTATTTTATTTATATCTTGTTTCACGTAGATTTAATTAGCGAGAATCGTTATAAATTTAAAATAGTAAGTTGGATAAATTGTATCACTTAAAATATTTTAAAAGTTCTACTTCCTGTTTGGATATAAATTATTCATGAGCCGAGTTTCAGGATCCGATTTTCAAATCCGATCGTATCTCTGATATTTATGCTTTCTTTGCATAAATTTAATTGGCAAGGATCGTTATGAATTTAATTAAAAAAATTATATCACTTAAGATATTTTAGATTCTATTCTTGTTTAGCGTTAAATTATTCACGAGCTGATCTGATTTTCAAACAGGATTGCATCTTGTCGTTGTATTTATGTTTGTTCGGCGTAGATTTAATTTAATTAAAAAGCGAATTAGATCGTTCCACTTAAGATATTTTAGATTCTACTTCCTGTTTGGCATTAAATTGTTCATTGTTAACGAGTTAAAATTAGAAATTATAACTTGATTTTGATTTAATTCTTTTAACGGACGACGAATTAAATGTAATATATAGATTGAGGATATTTATAACGTTTATTAAAAATTTAAATATATAAAGGATATAAGAAACGTACGTGAAAAAAAAAAGATAAAATATCTAAAATGAAATATACATTATTTAAAATTCTATATTTAGCCATTTTTATAAAAATTTATAATCCAATAATATCTAATTTCTTATTTTACATCGATGAATATAAAACGAAAAAATAAAAAATTGTATGATTATTCTTTAACGATAAAAACTTATTTTTAATTCAATTCGCAATCTCTTTAAAATTAATTATTAAAATATCATAAGAATTTTTAAAAAATCTCAATTTCTCGCTTTTTCTTTAACTATAATATTTTTAAACATATTCTTTTCACGTGTATTAAAATGAATGTAAAATAGCATTTATAATACAAATTTTTGTATCCAAATTTATAAACATTGTCGAAAAAAAGAAAAATATTAAATGAAAGGAATAATTGTCAAGTAAATTCATTCAAAAGAAAATTTGTTTCACCTTTGTCAAACATTTCTATAAGAGGCGACAATTATTTTTATTATCCACGAATAGCAAAAAAGAAATTTCCATCCCTAAATTTTATTCCACCCCAGTGAATATCCATCGAATATTCATACACGCGTATTGTTACCACCAATATTCGATCCTGTGGCAATATTCTTGTCAATAGTAAAGGGACAAATTTGTATTGGCAAATCTTGCGGAAATTCCGTGTCGTTCGACATCGATTGGACGTATCGGGTGAAATCAGATTTCGATTAACGTCCCACGGCATCCCTTTTGCTCTCGAAAGTTTAAACACACTTCCGGATTTCGATGATCCCTCCAAACGGGATCCAGCTTTTGAATCTACCCGAAACGCTTGTTGCTAAAACGAAATATACGTGTATATATATATATAAGTGATGGAAAGATAGACATAGAGAACATTCGTGATGTTTAAAATGGTCTCGTTATCGAATAATTGGT
>NW_006263351.1:1413820-1416966 GCF_000469605.1 Apis dorsata | reverse complement strand
AAAAAAAAAAAAAAAAAAAAAAAAAAGAAGGGAAGGTAAGACGGAATGATCGTCGTTCCCTTAATTCATTCCGCGTTTTATTAAACGGTGAAAACACGGGCCGCTTTGTGCCCAGTAATAATTCACATGGGTTCATTGTTCCCGCTCGTTAAGATTTTCCTTTGAGACGACCGAATCTTTTCCATCGGCTCGTCTTTCCCTCTTAATGGCGTCTTCGTTAAAATTATCGCGGACGTTGAGAAACAAAATTATCGAATCTCCTCTTCGAGATCTCTCGTGAAAAAGAAAAGAATTCATAAACTTTTATCTACCTCGCATTGTTTCCTTCCCCATGAAACTTTTCTTATTGTCAATCTCTAAATTAATTACTTGCAATGTATTAAACACAGATTATACAAAATTAGATTTTAGTTAAATCAATTCTCCAAAATTTTAAAATAATAAAACATTTAAATAGATTTAAAATTTTCAAACACTTCTGTTATAACTTACATACACTTAAATAGAAATTAAGAATTAATTGTTTGATATTTATTCTTTAATTTTACTTTTATAATACTTTCTCATGTCCATTACGTATTAAAATTTACAATAAACATTAAACGCAATATCGAAATATATATACATATATACAGCTAATTAGCGCCAAACGAAAATGAATAAAAATCGAGACGAGTTCGAGTTTCCAGCTCGTCGAGCCCTCCTCCCAATTCCCTTTGGCCGAGCGTCGCGACGTGACAGCACGCCGTGAGCCAACAATCCAGGAAGGAGCCGGGGGGTGGTACATAGAGGGGGTTAGTTGTCCTTTACCCGGGAGACCGCAAAATCCACGGCTCGCAAAATACAGGCCACTCGAGCATCCCGCTCGTGGAAGCGTATCGTCGACAGAGAGACAGAGAACGACGAGCAGAGAGAGAGAGAGAGAGAGCAACGAAGATATACATATATATACATGTACATAGAGATTGAAAGAGAAAGTGAGAGAAAGAGAGTCCTGGCCGAGAATCGTAAGCAGAGCGTCGTCTCGTAGCAAGTGCACGTGCGCTGCCGCCGCCTGCAAAGAGCAAGTTTCTTTCGTTAAAGGGGCGCCGTTGAAGGAAGAAAGAGAGAGAGAGAGAGAGAGCGTAGGAGGGAGAGGATGGTGTATCCACGGCCGATAATCCCTCCGGTGTTTTTCTTTTCCGTTCCCCGACCACGACCCACTTATCCCGGCATCGTAGAAGACCTCCAACCCTCTCTACGGCCCGTTTTATCGGGTGTCGCCGCGGGTTATCGTCGTGGTTGCTGCCACGGAGGGTGAAAAAGGGGTTGAGCTGAAGCAGCGGGAGCCGGTAGTGTGAGGTTGCTACCACCTGTTGGCAGGACAACGTCTTAGCTCCCTACCCCTTACCGACCCTTCTCCTCTCCCTTCTTCTTCTTCTTCTTCTTCTTCTTCTTCTTCTTCTTCTTCTTCTTCTTCTTCTTCTTCTTCTTCTTCTTCTTCTTCTTCTTCTTCTTCTTCTTCAGCTTCTCATCCTAGCTCTCTCGTTTTCTTCTTCTTCTTCTTTTTTCCTTCTTTTTTTTTAAGCTTCTTTCTCCCCACCCTCTTTCTTGTTTTTTCTCTTTTTCCTCTACGTCATCCTCCTTCCCCTACTTCGTTTCTAAGGCGATACCCTACGCCGGCGCCAATCACGACGACTCGTGGTTGTTAACCTCCGTGTATTCGCGGAACGAGAATTAATAGCGGGTTGGGGGAAACACTTCTTTGCCGGAAGTGTTCGACGATTGTGATAGGTTGACTGGACTCTTGAAGGATTTTGTTTTTTTTTCAAAAAGGGAGTTTGTAAGAGGGAGGGTTTGGTAAAAAGATATTGTTGTATATGGAGGCTTTTTTGCTCGATACATTTGTATCTAGATGCGATATTAATAATATTATGATTGGTAATGAATAATTGGTGTCTTTCAATCGAATTGATTCTTTTCAAAAAGAAAAATATAATTTTGAAGAGAAGAGTAATCGATCGATGAAAAACCAATTGATAATTGATTTAAAATGAAATAATTAATTAATTGTAATATGACATTTTCTCACGAAAAATTATGTTATTCTCTTTAGGTCCTGATTCTACCTTTCTTATCCCCCATATGCAAGTACGAACGAATTTTTCGACTGCTGCATGTGACTTAGATGGCTGGGATCTAGGAATTCGCAAGTACTGAGTCGACTGGTCTCGAGGGTAAGTTTATCCATGTTTTAAAGCAAGAATAATGATAACTAATAGTATAGTACGAAACCCTACTAAAACTTTTAACCGATTTTTATTTTTAACACATTTCACAAAATTAACAAATTTATCTATAACAATATTTCAAATTCTGATCGTACTTATTTTCGTTAAATTTATTAGAGATTAGTTTCAATCGATTGAAAAATACTCTTAAGGCTCGAACAACTTTTTGTTGCATCTCTCTTCGTTGCTTTTAATTAGGAAAACGAGAAAAGACGATATGATATTATGTATCAGGAGAATAACTAAAAATGACTTTTTTAAAACAAAAAGACTATCAAGTTATAAAGTATTACATATATATATTGCCAAATATTCGATCAATTTTTGAAAAATCTTTATTTAATCTTTATTCAAAATATCCATTTGAATCCAATTACTAAAGATAGCCACGATTATTTTCTAAAAGAAAATCAATTCCAAAATTCAACTCACTCTCATTTTTGATCTAAAGAATTGTTAAACTCATTACGAAACATCACACACACACACACATATTTCAAAATACCATTTCAAAAAATCATCGAGAGATCCCCGTTCAAAGCCAGCATCCACATTTATTCTCATCATAATTGAATCGAAGCATATCTCTTATATATCTTTTCCACTCAAGAAGCATATATATTTCTTCTCAAAATCTTCCAAAAAAATCGTCGAAAGGACGAACAACCCCCATCGTCATCGAGCATACAACACCTCCCCATACGTTATTCAAAACCGTACGCAGCACAGCGCAGCATTTATTTCCATCATAATTGAATTACACCGCGCGTCTAATTGCGACGCCCGGTATTTAGCATAGAGGCCGTGGACGAGGGACTTGGTGCTCCATCAAGATCTATCAACCTGTTTGTGTGCGCAACGGTGTTGTTCCGTGTT
>NW_006263351.1:1410402-1413760 GCF_000469605.1 Apis dorsata | reverse complement strand
AACGGAGAAATACGGCCACGAGAAGGACGGGGGGAGGAGGGTGGGTAGCGGAGATGCGATGGCCTGCCGCTATGAGGTCCGGTAATGACACCACTCGCTTCTCCGCCGTTAGTATTTGACATCGCGACACGGTAATGCTCCTGTGCATCCCTGTGCCCGCAAATGGATCTTGACGAGGCCAGAACGAGCGTGTCACCTGATAAATGTTAGATATGACTATTTACGCGCCTGGCTTTCCCGCCCGCGAAAAAAGCATAGGAATCCGCGGTTAAATGAAAGCAAACGATCCCTCGACGCGGATTTCACTGATTCTGTCTCTCTTTTTTTTTTTTTTCAAAAATGAGCTTTGTTTCCGGCTTTCGTTTTTTTTTTTTTTTTTTTTTTCTTTTTCCTTTTTTCTTTTCGCTCTTCTTGTCGGAAACGCGTTGAAATACTACATGGAGGGGTAGTAACAGTAGTTTCTGTCTCCTGATGGTAATGGATATAGAAATTTATTTAGCAATGTCTACACGTTCGGTATATTAGGATGGATGTTCTTTGTTTAGTTTTTGTATAATGTAGCATTATATGCTTATTTAATTTATGGAAAATCTATATTTTTCTCCAATATATCAAAATACACTCCTCGATAAGTTTTTATTCGTTAAAAATGGAAGGAATTCGTTGGAACGATCAGATTTTTAATTTTTTCTTAGCCATTTTCAAAATCGGTATAATATCTGTATATACATTTAAAGTGGTCTTACTTAAATGTTTATCAACAAATTTGAAAGAGATTTATCATAAGTAGATAATAATAATACACGTATAATTATAATAACAGTGTTAAAGGATCAATCAAAACTCGTCCATATCCATAACAACAAATATCATTTATTTTCTCTCAACCGCTCACTCTTCTCTCACTGTGTCAATACAGACTGTTTATTATTATTTCTATTACGAAAAGAAATTGTATTCCAAAAGAAATTTAAGAAACGAATCGATTTACCTCGAAAAAGAAAAAGATCCAAACTCATCGAAGGATATCACGATCTCTCGTCCTTAACTGATCGCAGTCCACCATAAGTGGACACCAAGATCTGTTGTTGTACCGTGATCATCGTGGTCCGTGTCGCAATAACGATCGTACGTCGTATCCGTTGCGCTCGTTTGTCCAGTGACTATCCTTCCCCTAAACAGTTGTCTACCTGGAACGTGTTATATCTGCTAGTCATTGCCGGCAATGAGGTTCGAGGGGACGAAAACGAGGGGATGGCTTCTTGTTTGCCCATTTTCGTGCCGTTTACCTCTTCATTCCTTGCTCGCCAGGTTTCTTCCTCGTATCGTTACCTGTCGCTGGTCTCAATTAGAACGACGAGAGGAAACCTGGGCCGCGCGTGGGTTTTACGAGGAGCCTGCCGCTGAAATTGATTTAAAGAAAAAGTTTCTCGGCTCCGTGTTGGTTACGTAAGCCGGCATGAACGTGGGTTGCCGTGGGTTCTTGAATCTTGTAGAGAGTATCTCCACCTCTGTGTATATCCTCCTCTTTCGACGAGATGACTAAATGCTTGGGCTCGGTGAGTGGTTTTGTCCAAATATGTTGGGACGTGTTCGATCGTGTGAATTTTTGGATTTGGAGGTCGTTGAATCCTTGAATCAATAACACCGAAACTGGTTTATTCATCTAGGTTTATTACATTGGAAAATTGTTGGGAGAGATTAATTGAAATTAGATACAAAAAAAAAGTGATAGTACTGGTTTGCAAGATTGGTTAATTGATCTATTATATGATCATTTAAATTGGTGATTTTGTGGATTAATTATTTCTATTCATAATTATTTGTTTTATTAGGTGAAAATTTATGCTATATTTATATATATTGCAATAAAAAAAAATATTAAAGATTTATTGTGATTGTATATTAAATATTTTATTCTTACTAAATTAAATTTTTATTTAAAATTAATTATAATTATATATTATAAAAATTTTTATGAGAAATATTGCAGTTTGATTATTATAAAAAGACATCAAGAATATCGATTTAATTATATTATTTAAAAGATAAAAAATTTTGTCGAAAGAAGAATAAAATAAATGGATACAATATTTCGATTAAAAAGATTATTCATTAATATAAAAACTGAGAAATTTCTCGATATTTAAAAAAATTTTATTTCACTTTTAGAAAAAAAAAAGAAAAATTTATCTTTCTTCTCTGTACAATCCATTTATAATCGAACGTATGTATTTATGAATAACAAAAATAAAAGATTTCCTCGAGATCCGGGAATGTCGAGTTCGTTCTGGTCACCCTCGCACGTTTCATGGCCTCTCTGTTCCTTTATTGTAAACGCAAATAGAGAAACGGGGCCCTAAGGCTCACTATTGTGAGCACCAGACGCTTTGTTGTTTTTTCATCGAGTCTGAGAAGAGGACCTTAAGGCCCTTGCCTCTGGAACTATTCACGGGCAACGAAGTGGAAGTCCCATTTCTCCTTTGCCTTCTCGTAATCCGATTCCTTGGGACTCTATGCTTTTAACTGCTTCCATCCGTGAATAGTGATTTTCTTCACCGTGAAAGAATATTTTGCGACACTTTGTGTTAGAATATTCCGTTATTACGGAAAATCTTTGAAAGAAAGGATCCTTGAAATAGATTAAAATATTTTTTACCTTTTCATTATTTCATAGTGGAACTTATCTATGTAAATGAAATTTTATATCACGCATGATCGTTTGAATTTTAAAAAAAGAAAAATTTTTGTGTGGTATTCCATTTGTATGTCTTCATGATATAACATATTATTATATATATTGGTAACTAGATACGTCTGTTGTAGATTGCAATTTTATGATTTTATCATTCCAAGTAATTTTATTTTTTATTTATTTTTTAAATTGTTTATTACAAGAGGAGTAAAATTGAGTAAATGCTGCAACTTGGTTTATGTTTCATTAACATTAAAATATTATAAAAGAATCCCTTTACGAAACTTACCAACTAATAATATTTTTGGAAATTAATATTTATATAAACAAATCATATATCATTAAAACATATGTATAATCCACTATTCCAAGAAATCTATTTATGAAAGTTTTAAGAAGATAAACATTTACATATAAAAAAAAGAATGAAAAGAACTTTTAATCTAATAATCTATTAATTTTAAATAAAAATTTAAATTTGTTCCCCTATTGTTTGGATAATCGATATTCTACTCGAATAATCCTATTACACACCGAATCTGCTTATCCTCCAAACAATCTCATCGTTAAAACGTTTATGAAATTTTCATTCACAACACGCAATCAGAAATGGAACTTGAACAGAGATCTGTTTTCCGTTTATTCGATGATTTCTCGGATATA
>NW_006263351.1:1406717-1409948 GCF_000469605.1 Apis dorsata | reverse complement strand
GGAGGAGGGGGTGGAGGGACAAATTGCGAGCGAGCCAGTTTTACGAGAAGCGTAAAACGCCCGTAAAGATCTCGCGAGTGCGTATTAATGGCTCACTGTGTACACTGTTATCGCGCCATTATGGAAATTCATTAATGCCCTCGGCCGAGCCGGAACAACCGGCCATTCCTCCTCGAGAAATCCCCCTCGCTCTTGGCCACTTAGATACGAGATGATTTACGGCCCACTAAAGCCTTATCATTTCGGCCGATATATTGAAACTTCTTATAGGAATCGTGGGAAGACTGGGCCCGGCCCATTTTCGTTTTAACGCCGATCAAACTTAATTAAATCTCTCTCGTGTCTGCCGCGGACACAAGAATGATATCCCGAAGGAAATTAACCGAGGAAATTTAGAATAAAATTCTGTGGTTCGATCCTTCAATCCTCAACGCACGGGTTGCAGAGCAAAGCTTGAAAGAGCAGAGTAGAGCTTTTTTTTTTTATAAATATTGCACACGCGTTATAGACTTTGGACTTTGGGTCCAAATTTTATTTTGAATATCCAGATATGGGATGAAAAGTAATGAAGATTAAGGAGCCTCCTGATTGTCAAACTCGAGATTCGATCTTTGATTAAATAAGTTAATTATCAGTGTATCACTAACAACTCTGAAATAGTGCATTAGAAAGAATAGAAATATATTATATGAAGTATATAATAGTGTAATTCTGAAAATATCATTGACTTTGGAATTTCAATTCAAGAAATTGATGGGGACAAGTCTGCAATTAAGCATAATTGAAATTTATTTATTCTGAATGAATATATATTTACTTTTAATTTTTTCTATTTTTGTTAATCGTAACGAGAAATGAAAATCAACAAATAATTTTTCGTAGCTAAAGTGAATTGAATTATAAATCTATTCGTAATCTGTGTTATTGGCAACAGTATTTCTTAATTGATGATAATATTTCTATTTTTAAGCCGATAATAAGATTTATAGGACGTAGCTGATTAATGGCCCAGAACCAATCCTGCTCGTGTTAATATCTATATCTGCCATACCACCTTTCAAAATTTCTCATCTTCTCTTCAAAAGATTCTCAAAAGCCTCAAAATTGATCGACGCATATTTGAACACAACATTTCATCGCCACGTAATATTTACACGTCATTCCGTGCTATAAATTCTAAATCCAAATATTAATATTATTTTATGCTGTATAATTGAATAACGTTTGATTATTATTTACATAAGGATAATAAAACGCGTTTGGAAATTGTTTAACCAACGTGGTCCCAACAAGCTGATGATGATGATGATGATGATTATGATGATGGTGTAAGAAACAGATGGCTGGACTTTATGGCAGGCGACGTTATCGTAAACCTATTAGGAAGGTTCGTTTTATTACGTTTATCGGGACACTAAAAAACTTGTGCAACTCCTGGTAGTCGCACTCCCGACGATCAGAGATTCGTCCGTTCGACATCAATCTTTCTAATCGCATCGTTTAATATTCTAAACTTAAACTGCCCGCTAAACGAAGTACCATTTTTCTCCGAATCATTCCGTTTCACAAACATTTATACATAGCAAACAAGCAACTTGTTGCGTAATGCGTTCGACATTACACGTTTCAAACGTTCAACCTTCATTCAGAAATAGCTTGGAAATAGCTCTGGTGGAGCAAGAAACGACGGAGCCGGGGAACGCCGTATCGAGAGGCGGAAGAAGGCGCGAGACACGCCGGTGATCGTTTAACGATCATCGATAAAACGTGCTCGACACTTAGACAACATGTTACGTGAGCTAGCGAAGACTGGGTATTTAGACACAGAAGGAGGATAGACTCGACAACTGATCGCCATTTTTGGATGGTATTTGAATGATTATCACGTAGTTGTTACCATTCTTATTATTACCATTTTATCATATTATATTTTTTTAAGATAAAGCTTAAAAAATTTTTTAACCCTTTTTAACCCTGAAGCATTAATAACATTGTGATGTGCTTTTCAAAACCATTAAATATTTATTCGAAATATTTATTGTTATCGATATAATGGAAATAAATCAAGATGATGAGTCTGTATAAATAGAATAAAATAGATATGACAGATGATAGAAATATAAAAATATATGCATATATTAAACAGGAACTTATTTTTACACGCATCTTTAATAATTTTTAATATACTTTCTTAATAAACAAAATTGATATTTCGTAAAACAATTTCCACACTTATATATTTATCACGAATAAATAAATAATATTTTACTTCGAATATTTTTCATGTATAACTGTTATAAAGATTATTTTTATCATCCCAAATATATTATTGTAAATAAAAGAAGACTACTTTTTGAATTTTTTTCCAAAAACTATAGACTGTATCAAATTTATTAAGTAACATTCTTTGTTAAAAATCACTGTAAAATCAACGCTCAAACTATTCTTTGCATTTCTCTTTTTCGAACTATGGGACACGAAATCCTATAAGATGATAGGTCTATTCTGTATCTTGTCCGTGGCGACAGGATCATGGGATACGATCAGCGCGGTCGATAAGAAATCGCTTGGAAAATTGGCTTATTCCGATCGACCGGCTCCGTCTCTCTCTCTATGCTGACAAACGACTCTGTCGGAAGTGCCGAAATACCTGCGCATACTGGCCCGCAAAGTGGCTCTGTCGCTTGATATATCGGTCTCGACACCCCCATGGATCTTCTTTCGAACGATAATGGACGCTGTTAATCGTTTCCGAGTGTTTTTTTCGACCGTAATACTGTGTATAATAGATTATAATAGGTTCGATTATGATTTTTAAAATGATGGCTTCATAGATTTTTTTCGACTTTATGATTTGTTCGTAATAAATAGTAGTAATTGATATATTTTTATAATCAAATAATGTTTGATTATGAATTATTTTACTTAATATCTAAATCGTGAGATATATGTTGTGTAGAATAGTATGACTTGTATTATATAATAATATATAGTTAAAGTAATTGTTTTATAATTAAAATAATTGAATTTTTTTCACATTATAATACTTATTTCAAAATTTATTATTATTTGTGAATTTTTATATTATTTCTTTATCACGTAATTATTATTTCAAAGAAAAGTTTATTTGAAATTTATTTCCACTTTATCTAATTTATTTTCCTCTAGAAGTATGTCGTTGAGAATTTTAATTGTTTCGCAATTTAATCTGAAAGAGACTTATAAGAGCTA
>NW_006263351.1:1404957-1406419 GCF_000469605.1 Apis dorsata | reverse complement strand
AACTTTTTTTTTTTTTTTTATTGAATCCAACGATGAAAAGAATCATCGTTATCTCATAAATATCGACTTCAAGAGATACTCGTTCGATGGGTGATCGGCAGTAATCAAACAATGTAATCGATATTAATTGCACGAGCACTCGAACTGACGCAATCGACAGAACCTTTTTAACGATTACGCAACGAGGCAATGATTCATATTTGACGAGGGATGAAACACGATTAATCGAGGTGATGATGACCGGTCCTGATAAAATGGCAGCACTTTCGGTCGTTCGAAAAAGAAAAAGAAAAAAGAAAAAATAGTGGAAAGGGACGTAGATCGATTAAAATCTATAATCAGGAGTATGTTGTAATTTGTAATCGCATGTTACACTCGATGATCTAATGTAAATAAACCGTGAGATTATCGATAAGCAGATTGTGCAATTTCTTCGCAAAAGTATCCAGTTTGATTTATATCATCGATTTCTTGTCAAGAGTTATTTCTATAACAAATTTAGCTGGATACGATCGTAATCTTCGAACGATTAAGTATCATTTTTAATTTTACGTCGCAAGATATGAAAATCGTTTCGTTTCATTAAATCTTTTTTTTTTTTGGTAGAGAATTATTCGAATTGCTTAATATCATTAAATTGAAATGAAACATAAATTGTTTGGAATATTTTAAATTTCTTTATCCTAACATAAAATCCACGTTAATAAGATTTATTATGAAATTCAATAAATTGAAATATCTCAAATGGTTTGTGTTTTATTACAATTTAAAGATATGACGTTCATCTTGGACGTTCATCTTATATAACTCGATATTTCATTCCATAGTATCTTTTCTTATTTTCACAAAAAATATATTGCCAAATTATTTTTCAAAATATCCAAAGATTTGTACGATGCACAATAGATCAATCGTGTAATAAGTAATTTTTCGAAAATATCGAATCTTTGTCTTATCTTTGACCTTACGTTCGCGATTAAAATATCTTTTTTTAATCGATTAAAAAAATTACATAAAGCAATCGTTATCAATTTGATTTTATGTCCCAATTTTGCATTGAAAAAAATATTAAAAGTCATTTTGAAACAAAATAATCCGGGGATCGTAACAGAGTTGTAAGGGCTGTTTGCTCCTCTTAAAACAATATAATTTCATTACGGTGTATTTTTGGAAACGGCGGCATCGTTCCAAACAAACGGCAAGGTGGCGCGACGGTACACCTGTGACTCTTTCGTTTGAAATTGAATTTTAAGCGCATCCGCATTTAGATTTATAAATATTGGATTGGCCGGTGGCCAATCAACGGCTAGAATTATCAACAGGGCATCGTCAATTACCGGACACCTTCGCCGACGTTTGACATGATGTAATCTTCCGATCGAAACAGAGAAGCCCATTAAAATGGTCACCGTTGTAAAATAACCCGGGTCCGGCGAAGAATCGAACGGAAAAAGTCGAGTAC
>NW_006263351.1:1402234-1404522 GCF_000469605.1 Apis dorsata | reverse complement strand
TTTTTTTTTTTTTTTTTTTTTTTGCGTGATTCGATTGTTTTCCAGTGATTTGATTTCGACTTCGTGGACCGAGTGAATTGCTCGAAATAATTAGATTTTGGTCCTTTGTAAAGGGAGCCTGAATACTGGTCCACGTTACACGAGGCAGTTATTGCGAAATTTTTCAAAGCTTGAGGGCGGAAAAAAATATTTTCGTCGGAAAACATTTCAACATCCGCAGATAGATAGATACAAATATTGTTGTACTCACTTATATTCCTCCTCTTTCGCGTCTTTTAAAAACCTTTCAAAATTACGCGTGATTGGAGGGAGGAAACTTTGATCGATCCAAATATTATTAAATTTAAATCATTAAAACATTATGATGATCAATAAAATATAAGAAAAAAGAAATTATTATTTGAATCGTTACAATATTCTTGAGAAAAATCTTATCTGCTTAAAATAAATAAATAGGCTGAGCTTAATACTCTTTTAGTAATAATACCAAGTCACATCACACGATGATAAACTTCTGGTAATAAATTCTTTTTCAATATAACAATTACATCCAAAAATCAATATCATTATTAAGATGATAAATCTTCTTACTTTTTAGAAATTATAAATACAAATATTAATAAAAAAGTTTATTGCATTCTCTATTACACATATCGAAGTAACGATAAATGCTATACTGTTTAAAATCAAACATTCTTACACATCCAAAATGGCCGCCATCTAAACTAATACGATAAACAATTCGAATAATCTCGTACAATTTTCAACCAAAGATTTCTCATCAACATTCGATCGTTCAAAAAAAAAAAAAAGTCATTTCATGACAATTTTATCGAGACTTTGGCGCGAATTTCAATCGTGGATCAGAGAGTTACGCGGCGCCATTGAACCTGTTGCGGTCACCGACGGATTTCGTACGCTGTTGGAATAGCTTTATCGTGTCTCTGGTCCGTGCAGTTTCCACCGAGATAACACACTGTATCCGACGACTCCGTAAGATAATCTTATTGTTGCCGTGTATCCAACTATTGTTGTACAGAGATGGTGGTTTATTCGAATCTTTGATATACGCGTCGGGCCATTTCGCAGGGGGTGAAACATTGGCGCTTCGATAACGCGATCCCGCGTTAATTGGTTCGTTTAAGGCCATTAATCGCGTTTCCTTCCCTCTGTCCGATTGTCTCGAATGAATCTTGTTCAAGTTTCGATTTGCAATCGTGCACGAGAGGAATTTTGATACAATCCTTAGGATAACTATCGTTAATGGAGGTTTAGTCAAACGAATTTAAATTTTAATCTATTTGTACTTAAAAGAAAATCGTTGAAAGATATTTTTCCAATGAGAAATTTATATTATTAAAATATTTAAAGAATAGAAATGTGCTTTATTTTTCGAACATTATATTCTGAATATATTTTTGTATCATCATTTTATAAATTCTTGTAAATTTAAATTTTGCACAACTGCAGTTTATTTGATACTCTAACGAAATGTTTCTTAAGACACATATCCATTTATAATAAGTCAAATAATTCACTTTTTTTCTTATGATGATACAAAAACATATATTTTTGAGACGAAAGAATATAATCCTTCCATTATTTGCTAAAAATAATAACACAATTAATCCTATTCTCGTAGACGTAATTGAACGAATAAAGTCCAAAAATTTCCTATACAACAAACGATTGCGAATAAAAATCAATTGTAACGCAATGATTCACAAATTAAAAAATCCAACGCTGAAGCAAAATATTACGCAGATTGGATTAAAAATCATCGATTCGAAAAAAGAAAAAAAGAAAAAACAAAAAATTCATCGCCTGCTCATCGTAATTTTTCACGAATATTGAAAAATTTAAGAAATATTTGAGTTTTACGAATCGTACAGAAGCTGAAATACGGGGATACAGACCACGGGGGCGAACAACAAACAACGATCCCGAGGCTTTGGCCAAAATAAAGTCTGCCGCGCGAATTGGATAGAAATAGAGAGGGCGCGTTATAGTTTCGTGCAAACATTCGTCGCCGCTCTTCCTCCCTCCTTCTCCCATCACCGTAATACGTATCAAATGATATTCGGGACAAATTTCCACCGTCTATTTTCCGGCAGATTAAATTCGGTTTTCGATACGTTTAACGACTCCTGGATCGACAAACGGGGAACGATCTCGTACGTTCCCTTCTCCCTCCCCCCCTTTATAACAGGCTACGGGAATAACAGCTTTCATCGCCGGAACTCGATGAAATTCCGCCCGATTATAAATCGTATTTTTCGAGGATGGAA
>NW_006263351.1:1394245-1401998 GCF_000469605.1 Apis dorsata | reverse complement strand
ATATTGTATATATATATATATATATATATATGTATATGTATACAGTGTATGTACAAACAACTGGCTACCGTTACACGAGCGTGCTTCCACACGAAGAGAACTTGTTCGACGATGGAGCACGATCAGTTAAAACGTGAGTTAAAAAAAAAGGAAAAGATACGTCAGGGTGCAACAGAATGGAATGAGACAGAAGCAAAAATCCTTTTCGAAATTTTTATTAATATTTTAGATAAATAATATTGCAAAATTGATTGTGGGATATCTATATAAATTCTCTGTTTAAATGAAAAAAAATAATTATACTTAATTTCGGATTGATAAAATGATATTTTAATTGAATAAACTTTCTAAAATAATATTATTGATATTTCGTTCAATTCAAGTTGTCATAATAAAGATAGATTTAAAAATAAAAATTCCAAGGAAAAAGAAAAAAAATTAAAACTTGGACAAGTTTATTTGCGCCTTGAGAAAAGGATTAGAAAAAGTTGTTGTCGAAGAATAATCATTTCTCTTCGCAGATATCGATGGGGAAAAAAGGCGGGAGAACGAGCGTTAGAGTGTCCCGTGACGAAGTGAATAAGCTTTTGGCGAACGCGTACGTTTTTATGGAGGAAGCGAGAAGAGGGCGCTGCGCGTGAAATTCCATCTCGTCGGAGGTGTGCTTTCGTCTAGGATGAATCGTGAAACATTTTTATGAAGCTCGTAAACGAAGCCTCGTGCCGTCGAACCTCGGGCCGTGTCGCCGTACATAGGGCAAATTTAATTTGGTTAAACGGGAACGAAATATTTCCCGATTGCGTTCGTAAATATTTACTTGTCTCTACGGAAGGAAGGCTCGTCGAAGAATCGGGCAGCCTCTGCAGAGTGTTTGTTAAAATAACGTAATTAACTTTTTCGCGATTCGACGTGTAGCTACTTAAGACCGGTTTCGCGATTTCAACATTTCTACGAAAAAAGAGATTTTTCTTGTGTAATATTTACAATTCACGCGGATCAAATTTATAATTAATGACCGCCGTGTGTGTGGCCAGATATCGTAAATATGTAATTTTTTTTATTAACTTGTAAGCGATTTCACACGTGTGCATCACTCATTGTGTGATCATAATTGAGGATGCTGCAACAACGAAAAATTCATTTTATAACGATACGGTAATTATTGGGTTGATAAGATTTTTATTTTAATTTTTAAGAAATTTTTCGAATTTCCAATCGTCTTTGATTACATATCGAAATGAAAAAAAAATTAACAATACATTTATATATGTTTTATTGATAAGAAATAGTTTATTTTTTTATTAGATAAGGAACAAATTTTCAGTAAAATTTTCATATTTATATAAAAACAATCGAAAATCTCTTGTAAATTGTTTCTCATCGATAGTTTATGGCATAAACGATGCAGAATTTTTGTCGGATGTATTAAGCGTGCAAAAACTTTCAAAAGATCTGCATCCTTCCAAGATTCTTCGAAATAAAAAGAGAAAAAATTCTTTTCGAAGACTTGAAATAGGAATAAGTAGATATTTATTGACTATGTAATGCGATATTCAATAGGATAATTGGAGAAAATTCCACTTGTTTATTAATTGTCAGAATTATGCTTCATAATTGAACCCTTCAATTCCGAGTAGCTTTTTCCTAATACCATCATCATTCGCAAATTGCGAACATCAATTTGTATATAAGCTAACTCACGGGCATTTCACTTTTAAGTAAATATTTAAGCGCAACAATACCATGTTCTAACAAATTCAACAACCATATATATATATAGAAAACATCAAATAACGAAGATTTCACTTCTTAACGCTATTGAATATCTAAATTCAACGATAATCCATGGTAATAGATCGTTTTTTTCAATTTTTTGGACTTCCAAAAATTTTAAACAAACACTTTCTTATCTCCTTATCCAATAATAGTTTCTCAATTTAATTTAATTTTAAGATTTCCTCAATAATGATTGAAATAACTAATGATCAATAATATAACTTTTCCTGCAATTATTTTTATATCTATTAAAATTCTCAAAACTTCACGTCAATTACCGTAATTATATACCTCTATGGAGGAAGAAGGATGCAATAAATTATATTACAAATTACCGCAACGAACGCAGAAAGAAATCACTATAGATTCTTAATAAAATTTCACTTAACGTCATATGATTCATAAAAACTTTCACTGAAAAACAAAATATCTCATATACGATACAAAAAAATTCTACTTTCAATTAAAAAAAAAATACAAATATCCCAAGGAAACCGCTATTTTCGACACGCGTCGCCGAAGAAAGAAAGGATTCTATTGAAATTCGTGCGGCGAATGGAATGGATGATAAAAAAAGAGATCCCCTTCAGAATTTCCTTCGAAAAAAACCTCGCCATTAACTCTCGAGTCGAGTGTGGCGCGCCATCGTTTAATTCCTCATCGATACGTGGCCTGTCGTACACGGATATCCACGCACACGATCTCACGTGGGAGAGCCGGACACGCCAGATGCGGCGCGCCCACGCGGTGAAAGTCGCGGTAATTGATTCCGTGCTCTTAAGACATCTCCTGGAGGAGATCCCGCGGCGAGATTAAGCGCGAGAGAGGAATCGGCTGAGAACACCGCCTCGATAGAAATCTAACGGGGTAAAGGGGAAGGCTGGCGACCGTTATATGTGGAAAGGAAAACGCGTATATAATAAATCCCGTTTGCTCGAGTTTTTCCGTAAAGGGTTGGCCCTTCGGATGTTGGAACAGGCGATTGGTACTCGAGACTTTGAGACAAGCGAGGCATTGATTTAAACGTTGTGCGAGCTAATTGGGAATCAAATGGAGTTATGGTTTCGTTAAGTGTTTAGGTGTGGAGGCGTAATTTGGTTTAAGTTGGGGGAGGGATAAATTGGAGGGAATATTAAGTTGGGAGGGGTTGAATTATTGACATAGGTTTTTCCTTAATATCCTTTCTTATTAACCTTATAGCTGTTATCAAAAGATCAAATACAATATTTTAATGAAAAAGAGTACAAAAAAGTATGAAATTGAAGTTCTGATTGAATATTCGTAGAAAGATTATTTTTCAAGAAATGGTTCTGTGTTATTGTAATATTGTAATATTTTTTTTTTAAAATAAACAAATGCAAAAAGTATAAAAATAATTAATGAATAATTGAATATCATAGAATGTGGAATCTATATGAATTTTTGGAAAAATAATATATATGTTTTTAATAATAATATTATTTAATATTTATTATTAATATTTTATATTTTATTTTTTATTATCTAAAACATTCAGTTTCATTCTAGAATTTCATTTCAGAAAACAATTTGTAAAAATTCTCGAGTGTATTCTCTTGATCCTATTTTTAAAGATTGAATTTGAATCGATATAACTAGTTAGAAAAGATAGATGAGAATTATATTAAAAAATATGTGTCTATTCTTCAGTGAAAATGAAATTGCAAGTGAAAATTTTTTACGTCCAACTCGAATTGAAAAGATGAAATATTTATTAACGCGTTACATAAATGTAATTTGATTAAGTAAATCTACTACTTGCGAGTGCAACGTTCAGAATTGATGTATTAGAAGTTAAAAAAAAAAAAAGAAAAATTCAAGCAGATGTTTCAAGCAGGTATTTCAAATATTACGTAAGCGAGTTCATCTCCTCTCTTCATCTCCACATTCTTTTCTAATCCCTCTCCGTTTTACGATTTTCTTAATAATCATTTAATACTCGCACGACCACCATCGAATATAATAAATGTATTGGTATACAAAGTATTTGTAAATATGGAAACGTTCGAGGCTGAGAGGAGAGAAATTGTTTTTTAAAAAAAAAATTGTTCTAGCAAAGCTAATGTAAGATACATGATGTGTTACGGCCACATATGTAATAATCCTTAAATATGACTTGGATGTTGTTTATACAATTAAAATTTTGTTTTACGACTTAGGAACGGAATTGATTTGAACTTTAGATGGGGTTAATTGGCAATCGACTTGTGGGAAAGTTATTAGGGAATACGTGAGAGATTGGTTGGTTTATTGTTGGAAGAATACAAACGTCGAGCATGGAGAAAGTGTGGAGAATGTACCGTGGTAATTGATGAGTGTAAATGATGCCGTGGTTGTGTGGTATTTAGAACTTTGCGAGAAACGTTTTGCGATTTAATAAACTTTAACTCTGCCCATAAATCAACGAGAAAATTTTTATACGCAAGATAACTAAGAAGAAATATTGAGTGAAACGTCAAAATTAACATTTCTGTAAATACAAATTCTCGAATATGTACAATCAATTACAGAAGTCTTTGTATATTTTCAAAACAAATAACAATAACAATAATTCCGTTTTATACATCATTGTATTATACATGTATGGATCACGATAAATATGGAGTAATTTTTTTTTTTTTTATGGTGGAATATCACTTCGAAAAAGTGAGATTCTCACTCTTTAAAGTGTTAATATTTATTTTCATTGCAATTTTGAATTTTAATTATCCCATTGTGAAACATATTCTCAAGCGAAAAAGATTTTTCCATCGAAAAATAATACACACAAATTTTCATTAAAATCAAGATTTTTCAAAATTGGTGAATTTCCTCGTGAAATAACATGTATGCAGATCGTAATTGACCGTATATATTTATATATATGTATATGAATTTTCTAGGTTTGATTTTTCGTTTTTCCTTTTTTCTTTTTTTTTTTTCCTCCCGGTTTCTCTCCAACCGCTCACGAAGTCAAGTGGCTGAGTCTCGAGGATCGAGGCTCTCAAGCTCGAAACGCTTTCTTTATTTTTTTATAATAACGATGAGTCAACCGTGAATCAAGTGAATGGCTTGCATAAGGACCGAGAATCATCGAAGCAAAATGAATCGACAATGGCGCGACGTTTTTGGAGGCGAATGAAAAAACACGATGCATTATCATTGAACGTCTGTGTCTCTTCGTTCGATTTCGATGATATTTGCTCTGGACATATTATTTTGCGTAGGTTGTAAGCCAAGCAATGTAACGAATGATGTAATATTTATTTTAAAAAAATATCATTTTTAAAAATCTTCACTAAGTGAGAAAGAATCAATCCATTCGTTTTTTTTTAAGAGATATTTATTTGGAAATTTAAAAAAAAACATTTCTTATATATATATATACATGTTTGATAAATTCGATGATAAAAGTATCGAAAGAATCGATCGAACGTGGCCTCATATTCTCCCTCTTCTGTACTTCCACAATAGACACCAAATGTCCCGTTCAAAATTGAAAGCTAAAACGCGTTAACAACATTCCGCCTATCTGAATCGATTTCGTAATTGCAACAACGTAACTCGCATTACAAATACTGTAAAAGGATGTGCATAAATTTTACACGTCGCCGTTATGAATTTTGAAACACTATCGAAATTTGATGAAGCATATTCGTTTCAGGAAGTTCTTTTGAAAATCTAAGATAAATTAAGATACTTAGAAATAGATAGATCTAATGCAATGTTTTTTTGATTTTAGATTAGATTTTTTTTACAATTTAAAAAACATTAATTAATTAGAATTTCTATTTTTAGAATCACACCTTTCATTTTTCTCTACGTAAAATAATTAAAAAGGAAATATAAAGAACTATAGTGAATCGAAGCCAACTTTTAACACAACCCTTAAAAATCAAGATACGAGTATCCACGACTAAAATAGAAAATAAATTTTTCAAAATTCCTCTTTCTCACTTAAAACTATCCAATCATCCTTACATACAATTTCAACACAAAAAAACTTCATCGACGTCTACATATATACGTCTGAAATCACTGGAACGAGAAAAATCATTCGTTTCTTCTCTTTAACGCAGAGTAAACTTTCCTCCCCTTCCAAGCTTTCGTACGCGGCTCGTTAACCATTAATAATGATCATTCGATTACTGGCATCGTGCATAATTCAATAACGATCCGCGGTTTAGGCGTAACGTTGCAACGCCATCGTCACGCCGTGCAGCCAGTGCCATGACGATGACACTCGTCCCGCGTAATCGGTCATTACGGCCGATGACGTGCGTTTTGCGTGAGACTACGGGGCCACCGAGCGTTAACTTTGTTAACGTTCGAACGAGATCCACGAGTTGCATTAGCGGACTGATGGACTGCCTCGCCACGGCAACGCGCATTAATCTTGCCCTTTCGTGCACTCTTGCCTCGCCTCGGATCCGAGCCAAGGAGGATCTTCTTCGATTCTTTGGGAATGCACTTGACTTTGCTCGGAACGAACCACTTGGAACTAACGTTGGGCGGTCGTGTTCGCTTAAGTTGAATCGATTCACTCCGAACTGTTTCGTGTATTTTTTATTTTTCCTTCCTCGTTTTCTTTCTTTTCTTTCTTTCTTTTTTTTTGAAGAGTGAGTTTCAGTTTGATTGGTTAATGGATGGATTCATGAAATGGGATGATTTGATTTTGTTTTTGAAATATTTGGATACTCACCAGGATGATTATCTTTCGAGGTTTGGATGCTAGGGGTTGAAATAAAGTTGTTAATTAAGGATTAGATGAAGGAAAGAAAGTGGAAAAGTTCTATCTCTGTCAATTTGTTTCTGTCTCGTTTCATTCAAGTGGTTATCCAATAAATTTTAATAAATACGTTACATTTCTTTTTTTTATATATAATTTTTATTTATAATGATGTATAAATCATATATGCATTATAACAACATGCAGTTTATAACAAATATAGACATAATAACTATAGAATAATTGCAAATTGAAATAACAAAGATTTTCTCTATATTAGTTGAATATTTGTTTTAATTGCTTAAAAACTTACAATTTATTCGATATTGATATTGTTTTTCGTTTGGAACAAAAAAAATTTGTTTGATAGAAAAATTGAAGAATTTTATAAACTCGAGAATGATTGATAAAATTTAATTATTGTATAATTATATCAATAAATAACGACAAATTGTTTTCTCATAATTTCAGAAAAAATTATGAAGAAAATTTGAGATGAACAATTCAATGGATTAACATTTCATCTTTATTATTCCCTTAACCGATATATCACGCGGTAATTTGTAATTATCCATGTTCTCTAATTGTCATAATTTCGGATAATCATATCTTAACGATAATTCCAACTGGACATAGAATTTCTCATATTGCATATTTCTGATAATATTGCAGCGACGTATAATGACTAAGTACTTGTGTTTGTTAAATATAACCCGGTTATAATCTATGAAGCGGCTATTAATCTTTCGAGAACGAAGATAGATGAACTTCAAGAAAGTGACGCATAAACCAGATATTCCTTTTCCAACCAACAGAATAGAAAAGTGATTCTATTACGCATTTTGGCGTATTTTATTTTATTTTTATTTTATTTTATTCTTTTTTTATTATTCATTTATCTTCATTTTTATGATCGTTCGTTCAAAATGATCAGTGATCCTCGAATCATATAATTATTCTTGGATCGTTAGTAATTGCATCGTAAATTTATTTCATCTGAATAAAAAATCAATTCTAACGTTAAAATTATTCATTGCTATTATTTTTCATAATTGTAAAATAATGATAAACGACATTACAAGGTAAAGTAAATTGTCTTAATACGATTATATAAATTATAATTAAAGAAAAATCTTGATTTGTTTTATCTGTGGACACAATATATTATTATTCATTTCAATTACTTATTTATCACATCTCATTTATTTTAATTATACGAATATATGAAGAAATTGCAAATCATCATGTTTA
>NW_006263351.1:1386492-1393977 GCF_000469605.1 Apis dorsata | reverse complement strand
TAAAGAGGGGAAAAAAAACCATAAAAAAAAAAAAAAAAAATGTTTAATTCAATATCCTAAGTTTCTTCTAAGGAATCTTTGAATTAATACAAATGTTATTTATGCACTTAAGACAGTGCATTTTTTAAATATGATCGAGCCTCCATAACGATCATCATAATTATTAATATCTATCTTATGAATATATATTATTCTTGAAAATTGAAACAATAATGATTTTTCAAATATGAAATACTTTGATATATCAAAATATTAATTACGAAATATTCCATTATTAATTGTGATCCTATAAAACGATATTTTTTTATAACATGAAAATTAAAAACAAATTGTTTATAATTCTTATACGTTATAAATAAATAATTAAAATAAATACTTTATATATAAATACTCGTCATTTTACAGTTCATTAAGTTTTTTTTTACATTAAGTTCTAATGATAATCACGTCATGCTTGTCCAAGCTCATTACCACTTTCCTTCCTTCAATAATTTACAGAAGTTAAAATCGTCAATTTTCTTACGTACCTCTCTTTCATCGTAAATATCGTCAATTTGCATCGCGTGTTAACATTGCAGCCACAAATTACGTTATTGGTAACGACATCCAACTGTCGGGGCTTCCATTCGTCAACAGAATACATTCTTATCGGGCTCTCCTCCTTTCCTACACACAGCCATATCATCTAAATTATTTACATCCCCCTACGTGACTTATCGATCTGTCGGTTAAACGTTTCCTGCCGCTCTTTTGAACGACGCTGGCTGGAACGTGGCGTGCTGTTTACAGTTACCTTTCAATTTAACGTCTTTCTCGACGAGTGATGGAAGAATGGAGTATTATACCGATGATTAGTCTTAAACTTTTCTATTAGATTGTTTGTATTTCAGACACGTTAGTCATAAATGCACGTGTACGTATAAATGAAACGCTTTTATAATGCATTATTCAGCCATCGTACGTTGGCCTTCAACGTAGAATCAGTTAATGCCAATTTTGGAATGATTGAAATTAATCGTTGTATCACGATTTATCTTTAAAATTCTTCTAAATGAAAATTCATTCACTTGATCTAATAATCCAATCAATATATTTCGTTCCTATTCGTTTCCTAATGCTATTAGGAAATATGATAAGAATTCAAGAAAAAGTGGCATTTTAATGCGTGTAATTGTCACCCCTATCGTTAAAATGACATATCGCGAAACTAATGATTCCCAAGATGATAAATTTGAAGATAAACCATGTACGTGAATATTTATGACCTCCATTGTCGAAAAGATATCGACCTAATATCATTAATATAACACGTTCGAGTAAATAATTTCTTGTCTAAATGATTATCGCGTTAAAGTAAGCGTAGTATGCCAAGGACGCTAAATTTTCAAAACACGATATATATTTCTGTTCATCGAATATCGAATATATATATATACCAAAAAATTCCAATATTTTAATCATTTGCAACTTCTTATATTTATATCTTAACTTCAAAACTCTCCCTTTGCTAAACTTTGAATGTCACAATTATCACAATCCTGTTTTAAAAGAAAGAAACGCAGCAGGATCCAGGTAGAACGTCCCGGACGCGGAGTGATACGTCGTTCCCCCGTATATAATACTTCTAACAGGTCCGTGTACAGCGTCGGCAGACTTACGTTCACCTCGGCAACGAAACCGTAAATCGATAACAGCCGTCCTAGGCACCAGTTACATAATATCGAGCCGAGGCACGGGCACAGTATCCATTAATTAATTGGCATTATGCGCAAGATAGCGTACCGTCTCCCTTCATCTCGCTTGCCTCCTTTCTACGGCTTTTTCCCTTCCCCTCCGCGGCCATCCCCACCCCAGCCGTGCCGACTCCCACGCGACCTCATCCTTTACCCCCACCGCTCGCCCCCACCACGGGCCTCTTTCACATCCCCCCACCACAACGTCCCACAACGTCTGTGCCCGCTCTCTCGCGCGCCGAACCACTCTCTCTTCTCCCTCCCTGACGTCCATTAGAATATTAATGCGAATTGATGCACACGTGTCATTACCGTAATGAGTTGGTTGGTGCTGTCCATGGGTGTACAAAGTGTCGTCTGAAAAGCAATCACGAAATTGCGGGTGTCTCTCCGTACCATTCCTCCTCGTCCCTTCCACCCACCCACCCCTTGTCCTCCGCCTCCCCCACCCCTCCTTCTCCACTATTCTCTTACTCCGCCACTCCACTTCGCTTCTGCCCTCTCTCTCTCTCTCTCTCTCTCGCGCTCGCGCTCCGTCGTTTCTCTTTCCTCCAAGCTCGCTCTCTCGCTCGCTTGCTCGCTTGCTTGGTTGCTTGCTTGCTTGCTTGCTTCCCGGAGAATTTAAGTACCCGTGTCTGACTGAGCTACGTGTTTGCGACACACGGCGGCCCTGTTCAGATATCGGATGAAGAGAGAGGGTACGTGTGTACGTATTCTGGATACCTGTGGATGGTCCTTTGCATTGAAGAATCGAGGGACTCGCTCGCGTTTGAATACTTTGCCTCGGTTGAGAAGGAGGTGGGAGGGACTCTTTGGCGGGGAATTACATGGTATGGAGTTAGGTTATAGCCGCTAGATCGATGGGATTGGAAATGGGATGGGTTTTAGGCGGTGTGAACGGGGATATTGGATTATTCCGGCCAATTTATTGTTTTAATCCGGGCTGGTTGGTTTTTTTTTCGACCCGCGGAACAGACGGAAACGTGTTAGAATTTACGACTTGTTTGTAAAATTCGGTTTTTACATTTTGAAAGGGACGTTGTATACGATAGTTGTTGACCGATGAAAAGTGTAGCTCGGAAGGGGGCCCAATGGAATCGTAACTCTCAATTACGCGTCTCGGTTTACTTTCCTGTTTAATTACAGACACGTGCTGCCTCCTTATTATTATATTTCGCATAGCGTATAATTTCCACGCTACAATCGAACACCGCGTATACCGAATCTCATCCATGATAATTATATAGAATGAACTGGGGAAACGACCTGTTCCAAATAGACTTAAACGAATTCCAACCGTTATCTCTCATCGTTTCAACATTTCAAAATACACCCTCGAAAAAAAAAAAAAAAGAACTCGTGCATCCTGTTGACGTGCATCCTTATACGATCGCAGAAGGAACGTTCAGCGTGTCGTTGTGCACGCTGTAGATCGTATCACGTCCCATAAAAAAGATTTTCCAGTGTACAAAGGGAAAGTATCTTGAATACTTGTAACGAAATGTTAATGTTTTTTTTATCTTTATTTTTACATTTATTTAATTTTAAAATATAACAATATAACAACGGTGTACGTGGATAGAAAAGTTTCGCTTTATCCCTAGTTCTAACTATTACAAAGTTATATTTAAAAAACAAAAGGAATACAGAGAATACGAGTGTTAATTTCATTCCCTTAAAGTGATATTCCTTTGAGAAAATATTATTTCAAATATAATGCATTAGTCCCTTAGACAAGTTTCATAAAAAAAAAAAAACAACTTTACAAGATACAGCTAAAACTTTTTACATAAAAAAATATTTAATTCTTCTCTATTTCCTTGTTAAAAAAAAAACTTTCTTTTCCAAGAAAGTAACATTCAAAACAAAAATATTGAAAAAACTTTGGGGGATTGATTTCATCCTTTCCCAGAGATACTTTCCCTTAACGAAAAAAGGGAAAAAAGAAAAGAAATACTTTAATGCAAATAAAAATTTGTAATTCATTACACGCACGCAAATGTCGAATTCTCTTCGTGACACGGTGTAAGAACGATTTTATGTCGTCATTATGGATGAATTTCTTTGCAAGACAATGTTCGAATATTTTCGCGAGTGCACCGTACGTGGAGATCGTTGGACGATCGAAAAATCGAAAATCGCGGCGACGTTCCAGCCGAGTCGTCCGATCACAGGGATCTCAGAGGCGAAACGAGCTGTAAAGCGATCGTTAGAGAGTACGGGCCGTGGTATATACGATCGTATCGGTAGCTAATGGACGTACAATTAACGTGCCGCGCATCTGCGATTGGATCTCCGTCAAACGGCGATAAATTAAGTTAATTAGCTCGTTACACGTATCACCCGGTGGCTCTGGCCACGGTTTGACGAATGTGACGCTCGTTAATCGCCCGATCCGGGACTCGTTCGCTCGGTTTCCTTCGACGCCGTTCGTTCCCGCCTTTCGTCGTTCTCAAGATTCTCGAGGACTTTTTCAACCATGTTTCTCGCCACGTTGATCGACAAGACTCAGGTCTTATTTTCGTGGCGATTTCGTTTGTCGAGTAATTTTAACAAGTGAGAAATTGAGATAGAAGATGAGGGAGGGGGGAGGGGAGGGTTTGTTTGAATTTTTTGCGTGGATTGGGATTAAGGAAAGAATGTAAGAATGATTCGAGATTATTCGAGATCAATAATTTGGAATATTTTAATATTCAATGAATCATAATTTGTACAAATTATTTATTCCTCTTAAATAATTTAATGAAGCAAGATACATTTTTGACAGTTATATTATTACATGTATTGTATTTAAAAATAAATTTTGTGTTATGTGATGTAAGTGCTGTTGCAGAAATGGATAATTCATTACAGATTTTGGATTAAGTTTGGAATAAAAATATAGGTTTGAAGTCTTTTTGAAGTTTTTATTACTAAAGGAACAATAAATCAATCAATCGTGTACTTTATCGTTTTACTGGCAACAAAATTAATTATTTCGAAATAAAGAATTATCAAGAAATCGAAAACTTATCGATCAATTATTAAATTAACAAGTTCTTTTATCATTTATTTATTTAACAACAAATAATCGAGATAAAAAACTTATCAGTTCAATAATTATTAATTATTATCAAGTAATAAATAAATAAATATATTTTTCATTTGTATTTTTTTCTTTAATATTAAATCAATAATTTTAGTCAATCAAATAATTTTATAAGCAATTTTTCTTTAATTTCTTTAAAACTATTATAAATAAATATATATCCTTTTTTCATTGCAAACTTTTTAATTGATAATATGTCGAATTCAAATTTCAAAAAAAAAAAACAAGAATTTCGTTCACTTCCACTTAATATAAACACTTTATATTACCGGTGATGTCACCAGTAGATACGAGTTTATCTTATTGTTCACTTGTATTGTCATAAGATTATATCGTTGCAATGGAAATTTAATTCGAGTATGTTTTCACGTCTCCCAATATACAACGTGTTAATATAACGATAAGAACGATAATTTCGGAAAAATTGTGTTTCGAATCTCTCGAAAATCAACTGAATCAGAAGTATCAATCAAAATTTCCAAGTTTCGAGCGTAAAACATTCCATTTTTCGAATTGGAATAATACGGAAAGGAAATAGGGAAACAATATCAATTCTCAAGAGGGGGCTTGTCGTTTATTCAATTCCGATAAATTATAAAGCTTCATTACACTCATTGAATCCCGGTTTGCCAGGCGTCTCGATAATACCAAGCGTATTAATATCGAAGTTACAGACAGCAATAGCAGTGATCCATGCACGGGAAAACGCATACGACAGGCCGGGCATACCGCTGGTCGATCAATAAATGCTACCAGTACGTAGACCCTATTAATATTTCCTTTTATCCTTCCACACTGCTGTAATATGCATAATAATAATATGTTGGATACCAGCGATAATAATTAACCGCGTGACAAAGCGTTTACGCGTTTACAACGAACGTGTGCTTCAACATCATATCACCCCTCCCCCACCCCTTTTGATCCGACACGTGGCCCTCCAAAATGGTGATGGAGGAAAGTGACCAAAGCCACCGATTGATTTTTCTTCTATAACTTTTTGAAATATTATGAAAAACGTTCAAATTAATTTTTCATAAGGCTTTTTGATCTTCTTGTTTGAAAACCTGCCTTGCCAAAATTTGTGTAAAAAAAAGATATTACGATATTTTTGAATTTACAAAGAGGCGTGGAATATTTCAAATTATTTATCTCTTGCAAAAATATAAATGTTTCTTTTTTTATGAGAAAAATTTGATCTAGGAGAAAATAGAAAACGATTTAAGGATCATATTATTTATATTTACAAATTAGAAATAAGAAAAATGAATATTTAATAATTTATAAGTCAAGTTTGTCATTTTATGATAATATTCTGAAATGTTTATCTTGTTTGCTATATACAAGTATTTATTTAACAAACTAAATCTAAGGTATAACATAAGAAGAAAGTTTCTTTGATTTGTTATAAGATTGTATGTGATATATGTTTGATCATTTTTTCACACAAGGACTATAAGATAATTATCCAAATAATATATTCAATGCGGTATTTAATTTCATAGCATTTTTCTTTGTTCAATCTATTTCAAACATTATGAATATATCATGAAGAATAGACGCATATAAATTCAATTTTTTCAATAAAAAATAAAAAAAAATAATCAAAATTTTCAGTCTCAATTTCATTTATTCAGATAAATGAAATATTTTAAGTAAAAATTTAATTTTTATTAAAAAATCACAATAACAAAGAGTGATTTATGATAATAAGAAACTTTTGCCAATGAATATTGGATTTTTGAATGAAAATATTTTCTTACCAAAAAAATGTGATGAATATAGGACTGCATCATCAAAAATTCTTACTGTCTTGATACTCTTAATCTCAAGTTTAAGTACTGTAAATCCAAACAATAATAAAAATCTTACTTTAATCCACATTTCATTAACCATTTTGATTCGAAGAAAATCGTCGACAATAAGAGATACCCAAAATTTATTTATTATTTAAACAAAAATTCTGCAAGAAACTCACAAGCATAAACGACATATGTGTACAAAAGAAAAGTTTAAGTTATCTCGTTATTTAATACTTAAAATAATATACGATATTACTTATTATTATATCCTCTTCACTCGAGAAAAAAGAACACGCATGTATTTCGGCCAATGAAGAAAATACGAGGAACAGAAAGACTCATTGGAATATCACGTGTGCCTGGTTCGTATCACGCGCTTTCTCAACTCGAGAGCCCTTTTTTTTTTTTTTTTTCTTTTTCTTCTTTTCCTCCTGTCCCCGTTGGCCGGTTGCTCGGTCGATTGTACCACCAGCCATAGGAGAAACGGAGCCCTTTTCATCCCCCTGCCCGCCCAACTTGGAAATTGTTCTCGACTCGATCCAGCCCAGGTTCTTGTCGGCACTCAAACTAATAAGCTCTCCGGATTAATTAAAATTTTGTCCGATGTTGCTGGCCAAACCGTGAGTTTTCCACGTATAAACAGGAAACGTAGGCCCTCTCTTGTTCCCTTCTCCTTCTTTTTCTTCTTCTTCTTCTCTCTTTTCTTCCCTTTCCCCTCCCCCTCTCTTCCTCTTCGTTTTTTTTTTGTTTTAGTTTTTTTTTAATTCGTCGATTCCAACTAATTACGAGGCGAACAGGTATACAAGGGGGGAAGGGGGGGTCACGTAGCTCTCGTTGCGCCAGCGTGGTTGTATCACGAACT
>NW_006263351.1:1382437-1386239 GCF_000469605.1 Apis dorsata | reverse complement strand
CGATGGCTGCTTCTCGCGAGCCCCCTCCCTCTCTCTCTCTCTCTCTCTCTCTTTCTCCTCTATGCTATGACGCAAACTTTCATTGCTTCTCTCTCTCTCTTTTTCTCTTCTCATTTGCTTTTTTCTCCTCGTTTCTTTTTTCACGAATTTTCCCCTCGTCTCTTTTGCGCGACTCGACTCTCTCTTTCTCTCTCTCTCGTTGTTAATTGCCATTCGAGCACTAATTACTCATTAACGACGAAGAGAATCGTAGGAATCGGGGGAGATTTACGGATACACGGGATAATTTCATAGGCGGGCACACATAGGGAAGCCGAGGTTGTCGGTGTATTCGTGGGTGTGTACGCGCGCGCGCTCACGAGAGAGCCCCGTTATCGAGGTGAAAGGATCTTTTATTTAGTAATAGAAGTTCGAAGTGGAATGGGTTTAAAGATAAACATCGTTACGTGCTCTCGTGGCTGTGGCAGATAATTATTAACCATTAAGCGGACCGGCGTAGAAGGTCGTACCCCATTTTCCAGATCCCGTGCTTTATGCTGTTCCTGAGATATATCTTTAATATCATTCGAATCTATTCCTATTATGGTTTCTTTTTTCTTCTTCTTTTTTTATATATCTGTGTTATTTTGTATGGACAGAATGAGAAGGATGAGTTTCAAGCGAGGAATAAGAAAGTTTTACGATAGTGATTCGATAAGCTGTGATTAGAAATCATCTTGGTGAAAGATGAGATGTTGGAAGTAGAGATGTTATTCTTCGAGAAAGAGAGAAAGAGAGAGGATGAGATAACGAGATATCTGAATTTTTCTTTTATTATTATTTTGATTCGCCGTTTGAAGCTTTTGAATATCTGAAAGGGAAATAGAACATGGAAGTTGCATAACTAGGGTGATGGATTGTAGAGCGATAGCAAATCAATTTACTGTGCATGATAGTTAATATGTATTCAATTTTTGCAAATATTAAAATTATATCATGTAGTGCATCTATGCAATTTTTTATAGCAGATAAATTTCATCTTTTATCCTTAAATGATCAATCAATCAATGAAAAATCAATCAATGAAATTTGATAAAATAGAGATAGAGGGAATATTTTTTATAGGAATAGTTACATTTATAGCTTCTAATTTATTTGAAAAATTTGGGTGAAAACAATGCCGAATTGTTTCATTTAAATTGATCACTAAACTGGACTAGTTTGTGAACATAAAATATCACCCTCGTAAAATGAACAGCGACATGCCATCCATTTGGCATTGTTTGTTTTATTGGAATCAAAAATCGACATAACTTTTAACTACTAACTGCGAATAATCAATATATTTTTTTCTATTTTCTTTTGTTATTATTGATTGAAAAGAAAGAAATTTATAAAATTCTTTTAAACGAATTTAAGATACTTGGATGCTAAGAAATTTTTTTAAAATGTTGATCGTATATTTCTACAAAAATACAGTGAGAAGAATCTTTTATAACGTAGAAAATAAGTTGTTGAACTTTTTTATTCTTTGTTATATTATCTTTCTTAATTTAAATATCTTACCTAGTATTTTTCGATTTTTTATTTATTTATATATTTTATTTTTCGAATTCATTCTTTTATTCTCACAATTTCGTTAATCGTTAGATTCTTATCAAATCTAATTCATTGGAACAAACCTCGAATTTTATTTCACACTTGATATTATATCACTGGATTTATCCTTAATTAATTAATTTTCTCCGTAAATTTACGATATATGAGTTACGAATCTTCCAAATTTCATTTACTAACAATTCTTCGTAGCTATAAATCGAATAAATCTAAAAATAATCTAATTTATTTATCCTGACAAGGATAGCACAAAGAAGATAATTAAAACCGCACAAAAGACATTTTAAGTAAGGAAGGCAATTTACATATATGCATATACGAGGATAACGTATAAAAAAAACTGTTACCTCTTCTTCTTCGCAACCTGTACACAGCCATAAATTCTCGCGAGTGACGACAAATTGCCATGATTGACTCCACTTCCATCCAAACGGAGCGATGCGATCGTCATCGTGGGCTTCCCACCCTACAAAGACGTCCCCATGTCCCCCTCTCAATTTTCCACGGACCCTCGAATAACACTTCAATTCAGGATAATATCGCAGCTGTCGTTGGTAATGCGTTATTATTTCCTGTTTCGTAAACGAACGCCGCAGGACGTTCAATTGCACCCTCGACGTGTGCACGCACGTCGGTTGGTTACCTTCCTCGTTCCTTCGACTTTCCTCCCCTCAATTTCCTCATCAACTTCCCTTTTTTTTTTCATATCTATTTTTTTCTTTATTTATAACTTAAAACTTTGAGACATTTAAATACAAGAAAAAGGAAAACGCCAATTTTTTCTATTAAAAACTCACACAAAAAGTTTAACATTATTTAATGGAAATCAAAACGCAATTGTTTTTTTCTTTGTGAGATCTAAAATCATTTGATTATTCCTAATTATAAGATTTATAATGATTTGTGTATTGAAAATATAAAGTAAAGTAATACGTATATTTGAATTGTTGAATTGACTTTTTTTTAATCTTTTAAACTATCATTAATATTGTTTTTACTTGTGAGATCTAAAATTATTTGATTATTATTGATGATTATTCCTAATTATAAGATTTATAATGATTTGTATATATTGAAAATATAAAATAGATTATTATATTTGAATCGTAGAATTGATTTTCTTTTAAGCTATCATTAATATTGTTTTTATTTGTATCTTCAGATTCTTAAATATCTTAAAATAAGCATATTTCTTTAGATTTGATTACTATATTTTATCGATAATAGAAAAGTTTAACACATTTTTATCGAAATTAGTCTCTCCTGCCAGGAATATTTCAATCTTCGCCGATCTTAAAATTTCAAAAATGCGAGAACAAAGTTGAAAACCCCAAAACGACGCAGAAGCAATTTTACTCAATTTTGCAATTTCGATTTTAGAATCGAATTAATCAATGACCTAGAAAATCCGTCCGCACAAATTTTCGTACAAACTCATGTTTCCATATTTTGCCCTTTCCTGTAAACGTGTTCAAAATTCACATTTTAACTGAGCTCCCTCTCTCTCTCTCTTCCTCGAAATTCGATCACTGTACACCGCTTCGCGACGTCCTCGCATACTTATTCGCGCGCAAATCGTAAGCTGAGAACCGACAAATGTTGTAAGCCGGCACGAGGCGATCCAGGAGCAACGTCATGCCGGATTGCATCTGCTGAAAAGAGTTTTATTATTCCCGCGTACGGGCAGATGCGTGGCGGAGGGGAAAGGGAGAATGGGAGAGAGAGAGAGGGAGAGGGAGAGAGAAATAGAGGAGGGGAAGGAGGAGTGTGGAATTGTATTAAGCGACGCGGAGGGAGGGAAAGGAGGGGGGAGGGTGAGACTGGAGGGATGCAAAAGGCGGGGAATGCAGGAAAAGAGAAACATTGATTAGAAGGGGTGGCCGTGGAGAAAGGAGGAAGCGCTCGCTCTTTAAGGACTTCGGCTCTTTGTCGTCTCGCTGGGCAAATTAATACGATGAAGGCACGTTAAGGATCCTGTTCTCTTCGTCATCCGGCAATAAAGCTGGCGGATTCCTTTTCTTTCTTTCATTCCTTTTTCTCTTTCACCGAGGTGAGGGTGATCACGTGAGTTCGTCGTTAGAGGGATTTACAATTAGCGTGTCATCGCACGATGCGATGCAATTAGGATGTTGCTGGCTGGTCGTTATAATTGGGGGAGGGTGCGGTAGTAGTTAGTCTCGATTGCACTTGGGTAACGTGATCTGGA
>NW_006263351.1:1380128-1382213 GCF_000469605.1 Apis dorsata | reverse complement strand
GGGAAAAAAAAAAAAAAAGAAAAAAGAGGGTTGGAAGTAATTGACTCGATGGTGCGATCGGTATTATGAGTCGATGATGTGCATGGTTCTGTATATGGTAATGTATACACAGTTTCCTTCGTTTTTGATTTAAATAAGAGAGTAAGGAAGAATGTATATATGTATAAATATCTACGTATTTATTAGATAGAATTTATTATTATATTGTGATTTTTAAAAAATCAGATATATTATATTCTATTGCAATAAACGTAAAATATTGTTTTTTATAATATAGTAACAAAATTAGTACGAGACAATTAAAATTTGTTGATGAATAATATAATAAAATAGGTTTTAATCGTTTATTCATGTGCCAGGATTAAATTTGAAATAAAATAAAAAACTGTATTTATTATATCCATTGTGATTGCAAAATAAAATAACTTGATTGTAAAATAAAATAAATTTTATCATTATATTCGATTATTGCATTAAAACTTGTTTATTAACAGCTTTATAAGTTATCTCTCTGAAAACTTATACATTTCATACATAAAATCTCTTAAATCAAAAACAGAAAGAATATTCCATTTCTTTTATAATTCAATTTCTATAAGAAATTAAAAATAATGGAAAAATAAAATAGAATAAAAAAAGAAGGAAGGAAAAATCAGCTTAAATCTATGCTTTATAACAAATTCGCTGAAACGCAAAATTTTCGATCGAAGTGGAATATCTTACAGGGGTTGTGGTTAAGAAATTAAATTGGTTACGAACCACGGTGACGAGGCCGTGATAAATCCTGAAAAAAATATGTGTTTGACAGATATTACTCGTCTTACCCTCACTACATCCTCGTTTTCACAATCAGACCCCTAGCTTCTTTCTCGGTTCCTCACTTCCTTCTCTTCCATCCCCCATTGTATTTTTGGTTTTCAATCCCCTGTTCCACTTTCTTTCCGTAAAATTACCATATCTCCGAGTAACAGCTGCCACAGTCATCCTCAGCATCTGATAAACTGATACCAGTGACGCATTGCCAACGTCCGAGGGGGTGTGCAACCCCTGCCTCTCTACTCCTCCAGAAGATTCTTCTGGAAGAGGAGGGGCGGTTCGAAACATCTTGAGAGTCGAGGTGCATAGTTGTTGCATGGTTTTGCACGTGGTCGGTTTTGCGTGCACAGTTTCGGGGCTTGTTTGGTTATAAATTGGAATTTATGGACGGATTTTCCGGGTCCACGCTGGCCACCACCGTCGTTAGGTTCGTAAATTATCGACGTTGAAACACAGTTTTCGACCTGTGACGCGCTTTATTGTACCCGCTCTCCATCTTTTGTCACGACTTTTTCTCTCTGTCTGACGATTGCCAATTGACAAGGTCGTTGAAAAATAGTTGTAAGTGGGGCAAAGGAATTCTTAAGAAAATTCTTGCTCCGCCAGATGTTTCTTACTTTTCAAATGTCATATTGACGATCAATCAAGATTTAGAAAATTTTACTAATGAACATAGATAATATTGTTAAGATAAGTAGAAACAAATGAAATAGATTATTTATAATATGTAATATGTATATATTGTAAATTATTTTTGTTTGTAATTTATTAATATATCATCTCATACTCAGTATTTCTTTATCTTTCCTTATGAATCTTAATGTCAAAATATATTATTAAACATGTTATTCAATTATACAATGGAATTATTTTTATTAATACTCGTGAATCTTTCCTTTAAATCCAATTAAATCTTCGATAATATTCTCGATTTCCAAGTAAATTAATAATTATTTTCAAAAATCGCAAAGGAATCTATACAATTTCTCTCTTTTTACTTCCTTTTACTCACCTTAATACTTAATATTTCAATAATATCATAGTCATCAATAAATATCGAAATATTTTAAATCTAAATAAACGATATTTGACTTTGTTAAAAACATCAACGAATTCGATGCTACATAAAAATACACAAAAACTTAATCTCTCTTAACTAAGCTCAAATAATTCAAAATAATAAACGCCAATAATATTAAAAATTATCATATCCATATATCATATCGCCAAACATCCATCTCCGTGAATATCTCGCGCGTTCCATAACCT
>NW_006263351.1:1378467-1379896 GCF_000469605.1 Apis dorsata | reverse complement strand
AACTAAAGAAAGGGGGAAACTGCGCGAGGGGGTGGTGGCGTGGAGCCGTCCGGAAACGTAACAAGACCCTCGTATTTCATCGGCGAGGAGGGATTGGCCGTTGGAAATTTCGTCGAATTACGCAGCGAAACGCGGCCCGAGCCAATAACCGAATCATAATCCCTTAGTTTTACACGGGAACGCGGCACGCCGGTCCCCGTGTAGAGCAGGAGGGGCGGAGAGGGGAGGGTGGCGCGGAGAGGGGAAACTTTACTGCGCAAATTAAGGCGAAGTGGCAGTCAGTAATTTTATGTGCCCATCTCAGCCACTGATATTGAATTTCCTTAGTCGCTTAATCCAAATCCTCGAGCGGGGAGGGGGAAGGAGGGAGAGAGAGAGAGAAAGGGAGAGAGGGAGGGGAGATGTGGAGGGGCGCGTGGGCGAGAAACCCTTCGTAACCGACGGCAGCGATCTCGCGAAATTGAAATCATTACTTTACGGGCGCACCGGCAAAATTGGCTACACACCCGGTGGATCACGATGGAATTTCTAAAAAGCGGGCAACCCTTATCGTTCCTAATCAGTCGACGGTGAAACTTGGTGATGAATGGATCGATCGTGAAAATGACTGGCGCTCGATCGTTTCGTGTCCATGGTTTGTGATTCAAAATTTTTTCGCGATGCGTGCGATGGTTGATTTGGAGAGGAGAATCGAGGGTGGAGGATCTTGTACGCATTTAATTTTTTCGAATGGAATGGAAGATGGATTCTATCGTGGAGGGATGAATTTTTCGTTGTTAATTTTATTGTTATTGTGTTAATCATTTGTCTTTGTTATGTTATATTACTGTATTAATTTTGTATTTTTTATTATATTATATTATTCTGGAAAAATATGTGGGATAAAATAATGTAATATAAGAATTTTCATAATGCGTGTACGACGATAATCGCTTGAGAGATTAAATTACTTCTGAAATACTCGTTTAATATTATAATTTAATGTTGTTATTTTATTTTAATTCTATATGTAGTATTCGCAACAAGAGGTTTATTTAATTATCTTGTATTTATAAGTTAGTATAATGTAACATTATATTTCATTTTTTTCTTCATATCGCATTATAAAAATTGTAATAATTTTAAAAAATTCTTGTAATATATAAAAATTATATTGTAATATATCATTCTAAGTCTTGAAGAAAGAATTAAGTATTATTTTAGACAATTAACTTCAGAACCATTTAATCTTTAAAATAGGATCATATGAAAAGAAATTTATAGTGAAAAAAATATAAAAAAGATTATATTTAATGAAAAAAATAATGCAACTATACATTAAGTTTATCTTAAATCATTAAGATAATAGGGTTAGAAAAATTAAAATTATAAAATAAAATATTATCAAAAATAATACTACAATTTTTTAATACTATTTTATTATACGATT
>NW_006263351.1:1375024-1378315 GCF_000469605.1 Apis dorsata | reverse complement strand
AATCTTTTCCCTCTCAATCATAATAAAAATCTTTAAAAACATTTCCAACATTAATACTTCAAAGAGTTCTTACGTGCAAAAAAAAAAACTTCATATACATTCGAATATATTATAATTATAATTAGAAAAATTAAAATTATAAAATAAAATATTGTCAAAAATAGTACTACAATTTTTTAATACTATTTTATTATACGATCCAAACAAGAATCTTTTCCCTCTCAATCATAATAAAAATCTTTAAAAACATTTCCAACATTAATACTTCAAAAAGTTCTTACATGCAAAAAAAAAAACTTCATGTACATTCGAATATATTATAATTATTCCAGCATCAAACCAAGCAACAAGAAACCAACCACTCGACACGAGCGATCAAACGTATAATTCCCTATAATCCCGAATTCTCATAACGCCAATCCATTTATCCAAGAACAAAGCGAGCCGCTTCGTCCCCAGCTTGAAACCCGAATCGGCCATTTTCCGGGTCGATTCTTTCCAACGCGATCTAGAAGCCCCGCGGTGCGCGGGACAGTGTACGCGGAAACCGCAACGCGTGAAACGCGATTCCATCGGCGGGCCAAGTAAGCCGACATTTCGATAATCAGCGGCCACGTGTTGCGCCGCGCGGCGCGTTGACTTGCTATAATTACTTTGGCCGAACGGTTAACGCTCGCCGGCCGGCGCCGATGCGAGTTGGATCGGTGCATCGCGCGCATACACGCCGCGGGATAATTTATCGCGAGCCCGATGCCCGTTCCACGCGGATATTATCCCTCTATGGGAAGGGAACGAGTGTTGTTGCGCCGCTAGTGATGGGATCGAGCGCGTCGCAAGTAATAGTTGATCTGATAAATTGAGGAAGAGAAAGAAGAAACAGTTGATGTTGGTGGTGCACGATTTATTAACTGTTAAACGATGATGTTGAGGGATGAAGAGGGTGATAGGATTGAGCAAGTATGATTGATCTGATAAGTCGAATTAGGGAAGAGAAGGGAACTGTATACGATTTATTGGCTGTTAAAGGTTGATGTTGAGGGAAAGGAAGAAATGTCGTTGGACGATAGGGATTAAGCAAGTATAATTGATCTGATGAGTTAAGTTAGGGAAGAGAAGGAACAGTGTGATATACGATTTATTAATTGTTAAAGGATTTATAAATTGTTGATGTTGAGATATGAAGAGAGGAAAGGAACGAATGTCGTTGGACGATAGTGATGGGACTAAGCGTGTCGCAAGTATGATTGATCTGATGAGTCGAGTTAGGGAAGAGAAGGAAACTGTTCGTGTGGTGTACGATTTATTGGCTGTTAAAGGTTGATGTTGAGGGATAAAGAGGGAAAGGAACGAATGTTATTGGATGCTAGTGATGGGATTAAGCATGTCGCAAGTATAATAGTTAATCTGATGAATTGAATCAGGAAAGAAATTGTCCGTAATTTTTGTCTTGTGAAATTATTTATTGAGTTGAATTGCTCTTCTTTTTAATTTCACATTAAAATGTGTTTAATTAATAATAATTTAAAATTGAACACTTATCTTTTAATTAGCTTTCTCCTCATTGATCATTGCAAGTTTGAAATATATTCTAAAACGTATTATTTTGAGCAATTTTTCGAGTTAAGAAAAAACTTTCAATAATATAATAATATACTAAAAAGCCTTCTAATATATAGCAATAAACATTACAAAATTATCCTCTAGAATTGGAACTCTACTTTTTGAGACGTATATATTTGCAGAAATGTAAAACACCCTTTTCCATTTCTTATTCTTTATTTTCTTTTCTTTCCACTGATTCAGAGAAACAAATAATACATACATACATATACCTATGACAATTCTCTAATCCTATGACAATTATCCAGGCATTATCATTTATAAAAATTCCAAAACTCGATCTCTCTCTTGATAGCCAGAAAATTACATATGCTCGTCATAATTCTTCACAAGGATTGAACTCTGTTCAAGAAGCGTCACAGCCATCGCTAATGAGTATGTGAGACGTAAGAAAAGGAGAAGGAAGAGGAGAATATCCCTGATGCGCTCGATCGTCGTTGAAACGAAACGGAACTAAACGAGTCGGAGAAAGAAAGGCGGAAACGAGCGGTGGATTGTATCTGGAGAAAGAAGGGGAAAGAGAGAGAGAGAGAAGAAGAAAAGAGAGGATGGGGAGGGGAACAGAGGGTAAACGTTGTTGCAGTTTGCCCGCGGGGGCACGAGGCAATTACAAAATTGCAAAAATTAACCATAAAACTTGGCCGGCATGGTGCGCGCTACCATAAAACTAGCCGGACGACCGGCCAATCGGCGCATATTTTTGGCATTTACGACCAATCACGTGGCCGCTGAGAACGCCGTGAATGCCCTTTCTCCCTCAGAAAGCTCTTCACCGCGCAAATATTCCTCCGAGCGGGAAAGAAAATTGCAACGGCCGATTTCTGCAACGTCGATCGAAACAACGCTGTAAAACTGATAACCCCCTGCGCCAACCATCCCCCTTTGGTCCATTTTTTCCATCGATGATTCTTAGCTCTTTGTCCTAACTGTTTAAGTAAAATATTCCAAGCATGCTGAAGAAGAAAACATGTTTTTTCTTTTTTATTTTTTTGGAATTTATTTATGTTCTTTAGATTTTTTTTTTAAGTTTTTTAGTGTTAAGTTTTCTTCGTTTTAATGTTTTAAACGTGAATTTTATAGAGAGAAAGGAAATAGATTGGTACAACAATTTTAAGGAAATTAAAAAGAGAAGTATTTTTAGATAACATATTAATGAAGTTGATATAAAATTTAATAGTAAGATAAATGTTTTCTTAAATGAATTTTGCGTTTTTATATTTTCATTGCTTTTTATTTCTTTAGATATATGTATTTTATAAAGTATAGATATTATTACGTGAAATAATTCAAAAGTTATCAAAAATGGATCTGTCTCTTTCTTGCTTTAATCTATAATATTTAGACGACCTATATTCTTTCTTAATTTAAATCTTATCTAATTTTTCGTAATACTCTTTGTTGTCGAAACACGGATAATATACATTTATAAAATTATACACTGGTCCACATTCATTCGAGTTCAATTCGCAATAATTTCGTTTTAAAATGGCCCCGATAAGAAATCTGTGATACAGCCCCCTCTAAATTGGACCGATTCGAATTGGCCAACCCCAATTGGATCAATTTTGAGGACGCGACTCGAATTACGCATAACGTCGCTTTATGACGCTCGTAAAACTGTTTTCAAAAATGTCGCCTCCGCCTCTATCGATTTGCTTAACCATATTCAAT
>NW_006263351.1:1373626-1374774 GCF_000469605.1 Apis dorsata | reverse complement strand
AAAAAAAAAAAAAAAAAAAGAAAAAAGAAAAAAGAAAAAACATTGTTAATAATAAAACAGTAAAGTGGAGTGATATTCAGAAATTATCCAATTACCATTTGCCCAATTATGACGATAAAAGTTTGCGTGAAACGTTGCTTGTTAATAGTTTTATTATAATTAGGACAAAAAGCAATAAAGGAAAGTGGCACAATTCTTTTTTTAGTAATGTTTTTATTCACGATTTCTAAAATTGCCATTTACAATTACATTTAAACTTATGAATTTGAATTTGATCAAAATTTTTTGTCAGAACTTATTTAAGAATCGTTTACTTTCACTGATTTTTATAAATTTTTGTTCAATAATTTATATTTAATTCATTTTATTTATTTTCAAAGAATACATTAAATTAAAAAATCGTTTTACTTAATTCATTTTGAATCGATAAATTCATTATTTAAAAAAGACTGATAATATAATAAAAATAAACATTAAAAAAAGTCCAAGAATGTGTTTAAAAACAGGCCCAAAATCAAAAAATCGAAATTTCGAACAATAAAATCATCTCTAACAACACTATTGTTCCCTTTCACAATACTTGGAGGAAAGAAAATTATAATGCAAAAACAAGCAGTTATTACACATTAAATTTCAAACGTAAAAAGTCATATTTCTTCCATTATCAAAAAACAATACAAACACAATTTTAATTTTTCCATTCCCTACTCTACATCGATCAAAACCGTAACGAACTACCAAAACCATCTCTAAATTTAACTTAGAGCTTCCACACACATACACACACACTAAATCACCGCCAAACACACACACACATCTCTCAAAAGAAACGAGCGGCGTAAACAGACTAGGACGAGGCTAATCGTCGTCGTTTAAATTGATCGGCATCCCTTACACGTACGTTCCTTCCTTCCTTCCTTCCTTCAGGGTAAAAGGAGAGAGCGGAGATCGGGTTGGAGGAGGGGAGGGAAAGAAAAGAAAAAAAAGAGCATCCGTTCACGAATTGATCCGAGCGTTCCGTTTCGAAAGCACAATACCGCGATACAATCGTGGCGAGCAGCTTTCCCTCTCCCCTGGCCCCTGCACGGGCCACACAATAAATTTATGCCACCATTCAGAGAGGAGTCCTGCTACTTACACCCCACCTC
>NW_006263351.1:1370908-1373564 GCF_000469605.1 Apis dorsata | reverse complement strand
CCCCTTTTCCCTGCATCGCGCACGCGCGCGCAAACACGCGCTTTACAATAAGTCCGCGGCCTGTTTAATAGAATAATTAAGGGCCCTCGTGCGGCAGCTGATGCCCCGTTTCCGCGCGTGGACGTGCATTGTTGATATAGGGGGTGCGCGCGTGTGCATTCCCGCGGACAATGGGGGGCCACGGGGGAATTGAGCATTGATCCGAATTCTGATCAACATGTAAAAAAAAAAAAAAAGAAAAAGAAAAAAATGGGATCCGACGGACGAGCTGGAAGAATCGGCGGCACGGTTTTCCGGTTGTCGATTGGTTTGGGGAGGTTTGAGCTCAAATATATGAAGTATAAAGGGTTGATATTGTTAATTTTTTGGGATCTTCAGTAGAATCGATTCTTAGGGAGGGATGTACAAAAGTTTAAGGCTTGAGTTATGTTAAGTTGTAAGCAATTTAAGTTTGAAGTGAAGTTAGATGAAGTGAGATATGAGGCAGAGTATGGAGACGTTGGTGGAAGAGAGAGAGCTGTAATGAAATGTATGCAATATTGTTTAATATTCGATACGATTATTTTCGTGAAGTCACATCTATGTGACAACCTCGTTTCACATAATTGGCTGGTATAATTAAATGAATATCCATTGTATGAACTTGTTTGTTCCTCGACAAACTTATATAATAAACAGAGTTCTATAATAAGTAAAATGCAGAAAATAAAACGAGTTTTTTGTACTGTTTAAATAATTGTTAACACTTTTATTTTGACTAAATATTAAATAGGAGTAAAATACAATATTTTGGTAAAAGAAATTAATTATTTTTGGATAGAACGTTCTTTAAATTATTGAAACTATATAATTGAAGTTTACATTATACGATGAATTTTACGTTACTTTTGTGTGATTAAATTTTTAAATCAAGGCTTGTCCATAATATGAAATTTAATATAAAGCTTTTTGAACGATAGATTCGGGACGAAGGGGTCCGAATAGTTAGGCTGTAAAACGTCCTCATCAGGGTGGGCACCGGTCCAAATGTTGGTTAAAAGTTTTCATGGTAAATACGAGGAATCGGGAACACGTTCGTTTGCATCCTTGACTTACTGGACCGCGATAATACAATCTAAATACAGGGTATTAACCGTGTGTCGCTAGATTTATCGAATTGGCCTGTCGCAAACACTCGTCAGGCTACGCCTTAGAATACGCCTGTCTTACATAAATCTAAATTTTTCTTATTCCTGCACAAATCATGCTATGAAAAATTCATTTTCCTATTCTGATTATACAAGATCCAAAAGCAACTGGAATTTGAATGGAAACTATGAGCAAGATTATTGTAAATTTAATTTGACTTACATTGGCCTTTCCTTTTTCTTGATTCCAAATATATTTGACAAAACCTGTCACCATTTTAGAAACAAGAATAAACAATCCAAAAACATTTTCTCGAAGCATTACACGTAATAACTTGAGCAATTTTCAATTTTATATTAAAAACAAAATAAAATGCATTCTTTTCTGAACAAGAAAAGGACACAAACTTCCAACATGTATTTCCAAATCTACAAATAAGAGATTCAAAAGAAATACATACACCTCGATTGATCTCCCCATCAAATTACTCTCTTCTTTGTCTCCTGTCTATTATTTTTCCAAAATAATACACGAAGAAGAACACGCACGTTCAATCGCTTTCTTCCTTCAAAAAAAAAAAAAAAAAAAAAAAAATATTTCACTTTTAAGCAGTGGCTGGATGACCCACTCGAAAGTGTGGTAATACGGTTTAAATACATACGACGCGTGAAGGCGTTGATATCGTGGCGGCGGTAAGGTGTAAAACCGCAGGATTCCAATGGAAACAGTTATTTGCGGTCACGAAGTGCTCCGTGACGTATCCCAACTCGCGCCTGCTTCGCTTGCTCGCCGACTGGCGCGCGTGCAAACTTGGCCGGTGTCACCCATACCTACTTACGGTGCATTTATATACCCGCATACTCGAATACACGTTCAAAAGCAAGCATTTGTATATACACATACACACACACATATATATGTACGTATATTCAAACGCGTACACACAGACACGTAGATACGTCCAGAAGCATATCCAGACACCGCGTAACCGATGGTAGCTGTACACACCTTCCTTCCGTCCTTCCTTTCCCAGGAAGTGGAGTCAAGTGGACCCACCGCCACCGCCGGAAACTCCACTAATGACTAAACTTGCTAATTTCGACCAATTAGGCTCCTACCTACCCCCCTCCATTTCCCATTTCGTCCTCCTCTCTGTCGCTTTCACCCTTACACCTCCTCCTATCTCTTTCCTTCTCGCGTCTCTCCCTCTCTCTTTCTCTCTTCCTCTCATCCCTGGCCAACTTGCAGCCTGTCTAATGCGCGCCGCATTTACCTTGACCGATAGACGCTCGCTCCTAATTTCGCGGCACATTGCGCACTGCGGACTGGCTGCGGATTAAAATATTTTCTTATTAAAACATTTCGCGAGGGTCTTTGCTCACGAGAACCTTTCTACTTGTTTCGTTGCGTGCCACGCAATGATCCCGATCGTTGCAGATCATGGGCATTGATACGGTGCACAGTTTTAATCCTTTCTCAGCGAGCCTTTTAACGAGCTTGGGAATATGTGAAAGCTTTGGTAACTAGC
>NW_006263351.1:1368133-1370751 GCF_000469605.1 Apis dorsata | reverse complement strand
AATTTTTTTTTTTTTTTTTTTTTTTGGCTTTTTGAGGTATTTGGAGGAAAATAGATACTTTGGATAAAAGTGATCAAAGCTTGTGATCTTTATTAGGTACAAGGTTAGGTACAAGGTTAGGATGAATCTGTAGTATTGATTTTTTTATTCTATATATTGTAGGTAAGTATATTTGTAAGGTGATTAAGAAGATCAGTGGATAAATAGATATTTCATAGAATGTAATAGGATAACGATCTTAAACGTTGATTTCAAATGAATTATAAACCTGTGCCATGTGTATCCTGTATTTACAAATTGAAGTATTACTTTTTGCGACTGATGTTTGTTTCCTTTGCAATTTGCTTCGCGTGATTGTAGGCAAGTCGTCGACTAATCGATGCATAGCTACTTTTAGAAGCGAACTTGAGGTCTAAGTGTTGGTAAGAGATTGTTTTCTTTAGTCAAAGAAAAAAAAATTAATTCAATTTATTCAAATCGTATAGATTTACTGAAATATTATTATATTATTAATTTTATTTTACATGAAACATTGTGAATATGCAATGTGTATAATTAAATATCAGACGTTGAAAGTTGTATTTATAATATAATAATTTGAAAAAATGTAAGTAATGAATAATTTAATAAATATACATGAATAAACAAGCATATAAATATTTTCTAACTAGTTATAGGCAAGTGGCGCTAGTATCGCGCATCGATCTATACTAATTTTATTTTTCCTTGCTTTTAAATGAAAATTTTAAATTATGAAATAATCATTTGTTATAAATTAAACGTTAAATAATAACTATAATAAATATCAATACGAAATATTCCCAAGGAAATTATATATAAAACATGAAAAAAAGTACTAAAACTTTGAGAACTAATTCTATCCTCTTAATGAAATTTTCCATCCGAAAAAAGAAATTATTACACGCACACCAATCTATTAATGCTTCGTATACTCACGCAAACTTTTATCAAAATCAGAGATGAATTTTTTCGTAAGATAATTTACTTTCAATTTAATTTCCCTAATCCCTTCTTGACGTTTCAAATTTTCCAAGGAACCAAGACGACGATAAGGATAAGAAAAATTTCGAAAAATCTTGGCAAGATGAGTGAAAATCATCCTGCTTTCTCTCTCTCTCTCTCTCTCTCTCTCGTTCGCAAATTATTCGGCAATTGAACATGGCCGGCTAAGTAGTCGAGCGATATTGAGTGTTGTGGTCGGTTTGAAGTTCGCATGGTGTGGAGTAACAAGCTGCCACCGTTGGATATTTATGGGGGCCGTCAGGGGTCGAAGCCTGTATCGTCCAATACGGTGCGCGAGGGTCCGCATGGAGCTCTCTCGCAGCTGTGCCAAGCGCAAATAACAGTTTTACACTTTATCCTTAACCGTGCACGCTTCCTTCGGCGAATTCGCGACCATTTTGCCTTTCTTTTTCCTTTTTCTTCCTTTGTTTTTTTTCTTTCTTTCTTTCTTTCTTTCTTTCTTCTCCTTTTTTCTTTTTTGTTTTTTTTTCTTTCTCTTTCACCCATCGAGTCGGCGCATATTTTCTCCCCCGTCGAAAATCAATTTTCTTCGGTCGTCGCGTAAGCAAATTCTGACCACGTTGAATGCACTTACCGTTGATTTACGCGTAATGGTCAGGCGGCTGTGATCTCTGGTGACGAATTGGAAAATCTAGAATCTCGTTTCGTTCGCGCCCGATACTCCGCTTTCACTGATTTCACGCGTAATATAATAAACGTCGTGGAAAATGAGATTGAAGAGGTGCAATTAAACCAAAAGGCCTCGTGTTATTTGCTACATTAGTAGCATTTTCGGAGGGTCCGAATGTGGGTGATTTATGATCGTGTCATTTGTTCCATCTTCGTCTCACGGGTCAAGGGTTAAACGAAAACCCTGGAATAACTGAAGTCGGTTTAAAAATAATATTATAACATTTGTAAGAGAATACAATTGATATTAAATTGATATTTAATAGAAAAGGATAAAGAGAATTTTGTTCCATCTCCTATTTTACTTTTGCAGACTTGTCTCGGAAATAAATCGTCGAAATAAATCGAAAAATAATAATCAAAACCAAGAGACCTCGTATCATCTCCTATAATTCATAAGAGTGTTCAAGGATTACAAATCTGATGATTCATGATCGTGTACTCGTTATTTCCCGGATCAAGGGTTAAATTAAAACCCTCGGGATCGGAATATAATCGAATACAAATAAAAAATCGGCTAAAAATATCTAAGAAAAATCTTAACCGGTAAGAAGAAAACATAAATTATTGAAAAAATTTCAAAAATCTTTCAATTAATAGAAATAAAAAAGAATCATCAGAAATATCTGAAATGTCCGTTATCTCCCTCGAACAAAATATAAATAAATCAGAAAATTCATCGTATCATCCGTTATACTACATAAATTTATATCCCGAATCTGGCGAATCTTTCATATTTCTTCTTCCTTCGGATCAAAGGTTAACAGAATGAGAAATCTCGAAATGCAGAACCGAAAATATTCAAGAGAAGTCTTTAAAACGGTAAACGGAAAGGGTGAAAAGGCGAGGGTGACATGCATGATAAGGCCCTCCTTCTCTCGAAGACGAAGGTCGCGGGTGATCGT
>NW_006263351.1:1366429-1367970 GCF_000469605.1 Apis dorsata | reverse complement strand
GCGGGTGGAGGGAGTGGCGGTGGTGGTGGTGGGCCGGGAACGGCGTTAATGCGCCAGAGATTTATGTCGTAACGGACAGGATGAAATTCCATCGCGGTAGGTACGCGTACATAAGTGGCGCTGGTGTACAGGGTGATGCCGGCGGAGGCGCGAGAATTATGGTGGCCCGTACTGATATTCACCATAAACCCCGCCCGTGTCGTCCCCATCGGCCGCCTGGCCATACTTAATTAAATACGTATTAAGGGGCTGAGTGTGTTCCAATGTACGCCCGTATCGTGGGATAATATATGTTCACCTGTGAACGCGCGAGGGAGGAGGTAGGGGAGGAGGGCACTGGAAATCGCTTTGGAATGATCATCTTTTTTTCGAGTCGTTGCCTCGATGCTTTTCGGGATACGAAGGATCGAAACGTGGATGTAAATGACTCTGCGCGAGGTTAAATAATATCCGTACAATTTGTACTCACAAAGATAAGATTCTTGCAAGGAATTTTAAATTAATCTAAAAATTGTGATTCTAATGAATGTATGTAGAGCAATTTTTTGACAGGAAATCTTTTTTACATATGTTTCAAATATTTCAATTATCTGATCTAATTTTGCAATATTATGGAGTTATATTTAGGGAAAAAGATTAAAAGGACTGAAAGTTAAGAAAGAAAGCGAGGTTAATTATATAAGTATACAATTTATATTTGCAAAAGTTTTCTTATAAGGAAATTTAAATTGATCTAAAAATTGTGATTTTAATGAATGTAAGTAATTTCTTCTTTGGCAGGAAATCTTTTTTATATATGTTTCAAATATTTCAATTATCTGATCTAATTTTGCAATATTATGGAGTTATAGTTTATAAATGATAGGAAAAAGGACATTGAAAGTTAAGAAAGAAAGGGAGGTTAAATATATTTACAATTTATACTTGTAAAGCTTTTCTTGTGAGGAAATTTAAGTAATATACCTAGAGCAATCTCTTCTTTGGCAGGAAATCTTTTTTACAATTATTTCAAATATATCAATATCTTATCTAATTTTGCAATATTATGGAGTTATAGTTTAGGAAAAAAAATTAAAAGGACACTGAAAGTTATATATTACAAATGATTATATACAAGTAATTTTAATGTTTAATTATAGAAGAATCAAATTATACTTTTGTTACTTTTCCTTATTATGAATAACTTCAATTGTTACATTTGATACGCGGTATATTTTAAGTTCAAAGAACAGTAATCCCCCTCCCCTACATCCTTTCAGTTCAGTTTGGTATACCGCGCACAGCAAAATACCCGGTTAAACGATTCGAGGGAATGTCCATAATGATGGTAAAGAATCAGTTCTTCCTGGTGCAGGCTGGTGCCCATTTCGCAACAAGCCAACGGGCCAGCGTCCAGAGGCATTCCTGAGCAACTGGCCGACGACAATAAAATAAAACATTACTATCTCGGAATAGCGCCTCCGCCTTGGACCGTTCTCACCCGCGCGAGAAGATTTGCTTTCGGTAATAAACGTTTCTCCTCGAACGAGTCGCGAGCGCCC
>NW_006263351.1:1360989-1366337 GCF_000469605.1 Apis dorsata | reverse complement strand
ACGGCCCTTTCGTGGAACGGGGCATCGCCGCGCCCCGCCATTTTAGAATATAATCTTCGCCGCGATTTGTCTTCTCCGAGAAACGCGCTTTGACACAGGAACTATTGTTCAATGTAACTTGTTCGCTGAACTTGCGGATGGTTTTCGAATGTGCGGTTTGAGAAAGATGGTCCAAATATTCGGTATATTTGTTTGAAGTATGTTCACCGGGTTATCGTAATTCTTCACGGTTAATATAGGGATTTATTTTTTCATCTACAAAAGATTCAATTGCTCGATCTTATGTTTAATTCAAATTCTTACATTACTTTTTTTTAAACAAGTTATTATTTTCCTGTAATTTTTCTCTTGTTGCAAGAGAAATTTTTTAATGTTTTTAACTATTTATTATATTATAATATAAAAAGTTATGTTAAAAATATTATGAGTATTTTAATTTATCATTGATTCTGAACTGATTTATTATTCATAATATAATTTATCGTTTTATTAAGAAAAAATTAAAAATTAAAAGATAAAAATTAAATCTATTTTTCATAAATATCTCTCACAAATCTTGTATCGTTTCCATTATTGAAACCACACTTATATTCTCTCGAAAAATTTCTCACACGAGAATCAAAAAATCGAATCGAATCGAAAGAGGCGAAGAAAAAATCGAGGCAAACAAAAGGAGGCGTCGTGGCAGGGCCAGAGAGAGGAATCGGTCGAAAGAACGGATATAATGATAACTTGGGCCCGGGTATAATGAGCATCGAGGGACAGCGCTCGAAGACATTGAAAATAATCTAATTATTAGCGGGGGACGATTATAGTAATTAGATGCAGCGTTCGTTTGGGCCAAGTCGGTCCCCTACCTATTACAGGTATACTTCTTCCTATGAGAAGCGGTCAAATGAAAAGGTGTACACTCTTACGGGCCTCCTTTTCGAGGAACCCTCGAGACGCAATTGTGTGTGCCTCTCTGTGTGTATGTGTGTATTGTGTGTGTACGCGGCGGACAACGAGGAACGAAAGGAGGGAGGAAGAAAAGGAGCATGTCGAAAAAGTAAGAGAAAGAGGGGGGGGGGGGGCCACGTTCCTGGCATGCAATTATGTAGGAATCCTGACTGTGGAAGAAAGCTTCCTCGATCGCTTGGCTATGCATTGAATGCAACAACTTTGAAATGATCGTTGACTTCACAAGATGGACGCTTGTTGTTGTTTCATTACGATTCCACGGCTTTGTCCTCCCCGCGGATAATTTTCTTGCGCCGATGTACCTTGATTTAAATCCTCCCTTCTGGGAAATGGGGGACCTGGATCGTAACACACTTATTCCCTCTGCCTCTTTCTTAATGATTTTCCTTCATTCTTATTTTTTCTTCTTTTTCTTCTTCCTGATACAGTGGAACCAAGATATACATCTTGATGTTTCAGGAAACTGTGTTCACGTTAAAATTCAAGGGTTCCAGGCATAAGCAGTATTTTGCTTAATTATATATTTTAAATATTAATAGAGAATTAACTTTTGAAATTCTTTTTTCTTCTTTTAGAATAATTTTAATTTTAAGAATGAAACTAAACGTATATACATATATGTATCTCTAAAGATAAATTAAATTTATGTTAGATAAAGTAGAAACCAAACTTACAATCTTTGAAGCAAAAAATCTGATTCTTCATTTCACCTTTTTAAACATTCCAATATCAAAAAAAAAAAAAAAAGAAACTTAACAAATTTCAATTCTTCGTAAGATATTCAACACCCTCCTCAACCCTTATGATCATCGTCAAACTCCCTATCAACTTACTTAAAAGCCCTATCCCTCCCCCCCATCCCATCTCATTTGTCACAAGTACATCTTCTTACCACGCTTTGTTCAGCGGTTCTTGGTTCAGGAAAAACGCCGGAGCCGGGCATTCGCATTTTTCCAAGGGATCTAATGGAGGCATAATAATCGTGGAGGCGCGCGGATCGCCGGCGACCCACCCCCGCGCGCACCCTGCGCTCTCCTCTCTCTCGAGAGTAGCGGGGGATTCTTTCTCGTCGTCCACTACAAGCATCGGAACGGCGTCGTTATTGTATGGAACGAGGCGTCCTCGTTATCGTCGCTTATCGCTAATAAGATCGCTGGACCGCTCGTTATCGTCGTCGTCGCACTCGCCCTGTCCTCATTTTCGTACGATTGCGATCGTTAATTATCCCTATCGCAGCTGATCGTCCTCTCTCTCTTTCTCTCTCTCTCTCTCTCTCTCCTCTTTCCCCCTCCTCCACCTCGCTTTCTCTCTCTCTTTCTCTCTGTCTGCCCTCACCACTCGTCCGAAACGTTCGCCTCGCGTTGGTCCACCATCATCCACCTTCTCCCTCGTCGACGCTGTCGCCGTTGTTGTCGTCGTTCTCCTCGTCATTATCATTCCGGTAATTACCGGTGTATTCCCTCGTTATCATCTTGTTATCGGTTGGCCGTCGTGCCGCTTCCGCGGCTGATCGAATTTCGAGGACCTCCTCTCTCCTCGGATAGGTCAGGAGTCGTAAACAGAGAACTGCTGCCTTCTGCTGTCTCACGATATTCGTCGAATAAGGCGTTCCAATCCTTTTCCATTTTTTTCTTGTCGGAAGTTGGAATTGGAGGGTTATTCATAAGGAGTTTTAAGGAGATGCGATAGCTCGTTGCGTTAATTTTTGTTAGAGGGGAAAGTGTAATGTTTTAAGGGATTGCAATGATACATTTTGAGTTCTTTTGTTAGCGTATATTTCAAATATCCGCTTTTGGATTATAATTAAACTAGTTCGAAAGAAAATTGTATAAATTTCCCATATTGTATGGGAACGAATGAATATCTGACTAAAGTAATAAAGGACATCGTTTTATGTCATTGGAGTTTTGGGAAGTTAAAGTTTGGGAATAAGTGGAAATTGAATATTAGATATACTTGTTATAGCAAATACAAAATAAACAATTTCTATCCTTATTGTATTCTCATGAAACTCTGCTTATTTACTTATTTCATGTATTTGATTTGTACAACGTATTAATTTATAATCACAAAAAAAGAGTAACATAGATACAGACATAATTTGCATTGCAAAGTATTTAAATAATAGCTAGTAATAGCGATAATCCTTATATGAATATAATAAAATGAAACACGTATTAAAAAAACATTTCATTAAAATTCTTATATAAATAATCAAGAAATGAAAATATTTCTCAAGAAATTCATGGACACACGGAATCCATAAATGTTCAATAATCATTACATAGAAGAATTTTTATATTGAATCGAAATAGTAATTTGTAAGATCGACGGAATTTAATCACAATCGTGAAATTTGGATCGATTACAATCACGCAAGTGTCGATAAGTTTGATGTATCAATCTTGCACGAATCGTTGATCGCCGCACGTACGTTTTCGCGCATCATACTCGAACTGAAGGAAGGGCAACGATAACGTTCGTTACAAAGGTCCCAATTAGCTCGAAACTGTTTCTCAGGAGCGGGAAACGTAGTGTACGCCCTAGCGTTTTAGAGATGTGGCTTCGATCGAGGCCTGAATTCGACTAATACGCACTTGGATTTCGCCTTTAAGTATAGAGGCAGCGCGATCTCATCGAATCCAAATGAACATCCTGCTGTCGGCGGTCGTGGTGTAATTTCAATGCGCGTTAGGGGTACCTGATTATTTGGGAGAAACGTAGAATCTGAACGAAAATCTTTCTCTCAGTCAGAGAAAAAAAAAAAAGAAAGAAAAAGATAGAGAAAAAATTGGATCTTCTTTGGAATAATAATAGGTATAATAATCTTTTCCTTGTTTTTATTATTATTACAAATAACCTTAATACATACCATTTTTTTTATAAATATCGAATATCGTCAAACTAATTCTATTAATTCATTATTCTTACAATATATATATATATAACACATTGTCACATAATCAGCAATCACGTTCGAGCTGCTATCGAAATACTGAAGATACAATATCGTGTGTTATGCGATTGGATGCATTTTTATCAAAATTTATACGTACAATTATATAAATATAGCAATGCTAATCTAATGCTGATCAAGCGTTATTAATAACGACGTTCTGTAACGGGGTGTAAGAAGGAGGCGAAGCTCGCGCGTTCGATTCGCATATTGGTCGCGCATCTCGATTTAAACGGAAATACTTGAAACGCGGTTGCCTCCGCATTGACCTTCGTTAACTGGAACGTAAGTCACCGCCTCGGTTTTATCCGGCTGAATAATCGTAGAACGTAATGAACAAACCTTGCAACTAATTGGAACAGATTGAACGTACGATCGCGTTGTGTGTTCGTGCGTGCGTGAATATGTGTGTGTGTGTATGCATCGCGAGTTTCTTCGCAATTAATAGCGCTGTCACGTTGCACCAATCTGCGTAACGATTGCAACAGCCCGCGTATCTCAATCGTCTCTTTGTCCCTTTCTTTTTTCTTTTTTTTTTTTTTTTTTTTTTTTTTTCAATTAATTGTATTTAATACCATTTCAATTTCAACCCCCGCAAAAGAGACAACGAAACAAAGGTTGGCATGATCGCGATTGAAAGTCTTTCGAAAATATTTTGTTGCTTCCAGTGTAGGAAAATTGATCGGTACAATTTTTTGATAAGGTTAATTAGACATGTCTATGAGAAGTGATATTTTTAATTTTGGAAATAAGAATAGGTAAGGATGTATAAATCAGGTGGACGGTGAAATTTTATTATTCGTTTTTTTTAATTAAAAATTCGCATACATCGATAGATCGTCCCGATGGAACAAGCGAAATAACGCTTAAGTTAATCGCAAGATTGTCAATTATTCGAAGTTTGAGAATTGTTGTAACGTATCTCAAAATAATATTTTAATTATAATTATTTTTCATTGATAATATAAATATAATGATAAATTTACACATGTTCGTTAAGATCATTTCAAAAATTTCCTTAATATCTTTTCCATCATATGTTCGTATAAAAATAAAATAATAAAAATTTCATCGCTTATACTCTATACAATATACAATACGTGAATTAAATCATACATAAAGAGGTTAGGTTCGCTCGCAAGTTAATTACTTCCTCCACGAATCATAAAAATAACGTGTATGTACTGTCAAATTAATTTTTTACAATACATTCTCAAACGTTATGGCACAATAATATCTTATCTCTTTCATCCACCACGTGAATCAATCCTCCATCCGCAACACACCAAACAAGCAATTCCCGCCGTTTCAAATTTCCACCGGTCGTTCCTCCTGCAATATAACCAGGCGTCGACAATCGGCCGCGATGAAAACCTGTCGCCTAGATGGGCCGATAAACCGAACCGGTAATTAATAATTAACGGTTAACAAT
>NW_006263351.1:1354662-1360757 GCF_000469605.1 Apis dorsata | reverse complement strand
GTTTAATTGGATGTAACGGCGGGAAGGGGTGGAACGAGGTAACGGCCTGGACGAGGGGGGAGGGGGGAAGAAGGGTAGATAGAGAGAAGCTGGCAGGTGGTGCGCGACGGGACGCACGATTCCTTCGATGTCTCGCTCTGAATTTAATTTCCTCCGCGGTACACATTGACTGATAAATATTGCGGCCCCGGGAGATCCTCAAACGTCCGTATAATTAAATCCGCTGAAAATTCCTCGGCCACGCCGTCGTTCACGTTCGATTTTCCCCAACGCTCTTCCCAACTTTCTTCCCTTTCCCCCTCCTCATATCTGTTCATATCCGATTGCTTTGTAATTCGTTTTAATAATAGGCAAGGATGGCTTCTGTTTGAACCGGAGAACCGATTTTCTAATTCTTGTTAAGGTGGATTTCGTTGTATTTTTTCGAGGGATACGTTACTGTTTTTTTCTCTTCTTATTTTTATTTATTATTTATCTTTTGAATTTAATGATTTTTATAAGGATTGATATTGACAGGGTGAAAAATGGGGACAGGAATATGAATTTGAAGTTGGAAAATTTTCTCGATAGTTACTTTGGAGAAGTTTTTTTGAAGTGTAACACTCCGAAAGTTTTTATCAATGCGTCTCTATTTGTAGGAATTTTCGAAAACAATTCTCATTTAAAATTTTTCTTTCAATTAAGAAGAGAAGTCAATTTGTGATTTGACGTGATTTGTTATTGAATCGTCTCAAAAAAGTATCTCAAAAATTTTAAATAAAATTTATATTCAAGAATAAAACATTGGAAATCCGGTAAATTAAAGTTTTTCATTGTCGAAAAATAACTAAAGATATTGATTTTTTCGTAAAATGGGAATAGAGAATAGAGATAGGAAATTGAAATGGAATTCATAATGAAGTATTGTTATTATTACATCGCATTAAGGACTGTAGAAATGTTCTTTAAGCCATATACACGCCTGCAACAAAGTCGAGGTTAACCTCGTCACTGAACTTTCACGAGAAACGAATTCGAAACGAACCGTGGCAAGCTCGAATCAGGGAACGAGGAACGAAATTTTGTTCAGTGGTTCATTACGCGTCTAACATCGTTCTCGATTATGTTGCTTTAAAGGATTTCGAAAGAAGAAAAATATCAGGTAAGATTAGACTAATTTATTACTAATTTTATTTGAAATAGAACACATGTAACACACTTTATGCGCCTAATATCGTTTTAATTGGATTTCGAATAGTAGATTAGATTAGGTTATATATAGCAATTTATTTAAAATGAAATATGCTTAACGTATAATTTAACCTCTCAACTTTTATTAACAGAAAGGAACTAAATTATAGACAAGTTGGCAATCAGGCAATGCACAATAAGAAATTGAATGAAATTTTCGTTTTTTGCCATTTTGTTTCAAGATTTCGAATGTATCAGGTTAGATAATAAGATTAGATAATAATTCGTTGGAAATGAAATAAATCTAATGTATATTTTACATGTTTAACGTCGTGCCATGTTGTTTCGAGAGATTTTGAATAAATCGGTTTAGTTAGATTTAAAATGGAATTAGAATAAAATACAATTATATCCTGTCCTTGGTTCCAAGTATGTAAAAAGGATCCAAGATCGATTCCAATTCGTTTCCAACTAACTTTTTATTGACGTACTACGCCTGTGATACTTGTAATCAGAGTCATAATAGACTGTAATTAGCGCAAGAAATCGGTATAATAATTCTTTCCAACTTTCACTTCGTGGCTGCGTTTATACCCTCGTTCTATCCGACCGATCACTCCTCGATTACCTTCTGTACTAGTATTACGTGCACGTTTCCATAATTTCTTTTTACCTGTGCGTTAAATATCACGACCACCCTGCAACTTTGCGCATGAAATTACTATTCTGATAGATGAGTATTGCGTTACAATGTGTCTCTTATGAGATTGAAATGAGGTTCGGTACGATAAGCGTTGAATAAGCGTTGATATTTTCTTGTTATCTTTTATGAGGTGTAAAGACTTTCATAAGACGATCGCGGCATAACTTTTGTTTCGTTATGTTTAGCAACACTGCACATATTTTTTTTTTTCTATTGGTTCAATTCGAAATGTTATCTATTATTAATTCAAATTTTACGATTATATTCGTTTATGATTCGTTTGTGCAGCAATGACTTTGATCATGTGTTTTTATCGTTAGAAACGAACGAGATAACGGATTAACTCTTATGTATGTATATTAAAGATCTTTGATATCATTTGATTTCATTAATTTTTTAATAAAATTATAATTTTAATATTCATAAATTAATAGCAGATATACCAAGTAAATAACGAACGATTTAAAAATCTTTTAATGAGAAGATAACAAATTTTTAGGTTATCTTCGATAAGGTCATTTTAAATAATTGAGTGTTGGATATTAAAAAAAAAAAAGTTAAAGAAAGTTCAAAGATCGTTTAAATTAAACAAAGTTCGAAGATCATTAAAATGCTAAATATACATCTGTTATATATAATACTAATATTATTATCTCAATTTCATTTCTCTTAATTCGAAATTTCTTTTAAAAGTTATATTTGTTTCGCATATGACGATAAGTTAGGAAAAAGCGCACTAAACCTGTCACTGCACACGAACCACGAGCTGTAAAATCGTAAAATTTTGAACTAATAGTGGAGAATACTGTAGACTGCACATGTTTATGGATATTCATATTTTCATCATCAAAATTACGGAAGTAAAAATCTAAATAAAGATTTGATCTAAATATTATAATGAGCATTTCATGTTCAATATTTTATATATTTTTAGATATTATGCCTGTTACAGATTTTTGTACATTTATATCTCTTATAAATACAATCTATTAGATCTATTATTAACAATTACGAAAAAATGCATTTTCTGACGAATCAATATCAATACATTCAATTACATTAATCAATTACATTAATAAACAGATTTACAGATTAGATAAGCTTTATATAAATAGATTCTTAGAAGAAACAATTACGTTTTTACATAAGTAAATGGATTCTTCTAGATCTAAGAATAGTTAGATTAGATTAGATCAGATTAGATTTTCCATATAAATAAATAAATTCTTACAAGATTATTACATAACACACCATTTCCATTTTTCATATATTCAATCCATCCTACAAACATTACAAACATTTATTCATCAATACTTCGTGAAAGAAAAATATACTCGACACTGATCACATCTTAACAGAAAAAAAATCACTATATCCAACGTAGAGAAACATTCCTCGTACCTGCGCATGCGCACCCAAGATTCGTCTCTCGTGTCACTCACAGTTTCTAATCTTAACTTTCCAATTAGTAAAGATTAAAATTAACAAAGCTTCAGGTCGAGCCAGGTATGCCTTAAACGAGGCAACATTTGAAGAACAGATACAGAAGAATAGATTGGATATTTGTAAAGTTACCTTCGTTCCAAACGCTGTTTCATTTCGAAAACGGTGAACACCGTTATAACCTTAAATACCAGGTACCAAAATAGGGCGACGTGGCACGACGAGGAGAAGAAAAGGCACTCGTTACTCGTCCAGGACAAAAAGACAGAAGTTTCGTATAGGTGGACGATCCTGTCCCGAAGCGACACCCGCTGAGCTACCAGGAAGGACGATTATTGTTAATTAAGGTGGGCGTGTCGGGCAGGTCACACGCCGGTTTCACGGCCCTTAACGAAGGGACAGGTCAGCTCGTTTTATGAATTCTAATGCCGGAGGCCGGCCGGCCCGCTTCACGAAAATTTTCACCGACCGATTTGCATTTCATCTTGCCTTCGTCGACAGGTCGAGGAGAATTTTACACTCTTCACCCGCTGCTTCGACTCTCGTCGCCTCTTAATGTAATTAGTACCCCTATTCACCGCCACGTTGGATTATCCGCCTTTAACGAGGCTGTTTGATAACCAATCGAGCGGCCATTGTTCGCCCAACGTTTTTCTCGAGTTAACGATTCCCGGGAAAGTATGAGTTTTTCGATGGAAATTTCGAAGATCGAACTCGTAGCTCGCAATTGTGTAAACTGCTTCCCTTGGAATTGTTCGTTTTGGATTATTTTGAAGATTCTGTTTTTATTTTTTTTTTAAATAAAAATTTACTAATTCGCTAATTACTTCATCACGCGAAAGTATACAGGATATTTTATTTTAATTCAGTTTAAAAATTTTATTGAAAGATATATTTCGAGGAAAAGTAGGATCTAGAATCTTTTTAAATATTATATTTCTCTAAATCTATTCTATAATTTTTGTTTGTTGTATTATTTCGGTAAAAATTAATTTCCAAGATATTTTGTTATTTAAATCAAAGTAGGATAATGTATTTGTTTAATTAATAATCTTACTTTAAGTCAAAATGTTAAATCAAGGAAAAAACGAATCATTTGACGTTTATCACTTTTCAACAATCCTTTTCAACATTAATGCAAGATATGATTAAATCTGTTGAATTCGCTTTTTCGAGGAATACATATGTCACCAACCGAGCTGTGACGAATCAGAAGACATTAACGATATTATCATCGCGGTATAATCGAGAACGAGAAAAAGTGATTGAACGTTAGAAAAGATCATGAAGGGGTGTAATTAGACCGAGCTTTGTTCTTTCTTACCGCAACGAATGCCTCGTTTCCGGTGCCATTGTAGTTCCATTGAGGAGCTCTACGATCGAAACGAGAATCTTCCATCAATTCCTTCGAATCTCTGTTTTTCTTGGATCCCGATTCGAATTATTGGCCGGAAAATTAGACCTTTGATGTCGTCACGCCTACATCAGCCGCAAAAAAATTTAGTTTCTTGAGGAAATATAAATTCTCCGTTCCCCTATTCAACGTTTTCTATCCGCCAATCAGTTGTCTAAAACAGTGATTCTCAATTCTTCCTCACTTGCACGCCAATATTTATTTGTACTCGCGAAAACACACTTTTGACTGGCACATTCATATCTTTGGAAAATTGATATCATATCTTGATAAATATTTTTTTAATCGACATTCTTGTATACTAATTTTTGTGTTTTGACTTCGAGTAAATTATTTCAAAACAGAGCAATACCACAATAGAGAGTGTCTTAAAATCAAGTAAATCGTATAATTAATAAGTTAAATTAGATTAGATTAGATTTGTCTAAACATCACGTGAAATAATATAAATATTATTTCAGATTATATTTACCTTCGTTGGATAGTTTAACTTTCGTATAAAGGAATCCATATAGATAAATTGAGAATCATCGATCCGAAAGGAAACATTATTTTTTCAACTGTAATATCAAAAAAAAAAAAAAAAAAAAAAAGAAGAAGAAGCCTTACCACTAATCAATCAATCATATAATTTTCCACTCGTAATCTCAGGAAATCGAGGCAAGTTGCACGATAAGTTACTGGAAACTTTGAAATGGCCTGTATAGTCGTTCGACTATAATCACTCGATAAACAAATAAACCAATCGAGCATTGATCCTCGTAAAATGTTTATCACGCCAATCTCGTATTCTCGTACCCGTTGTTAGTTACAACAACAATCCTCGATACGTCTTTGTCTTCCCTGCCTTCCCGGGGGTGATCCTGCAAAGAATAAAGATGGAGGGGGAAAGAAAAGAAAAGAAAAAAAAAAAATATCTCAAAGGAAACAAGCGAGAAGAAACGAGGGCGAACAAGGCCACGTTTATCATCCTCCCTTCGACCACCCTCCCTTCGGATCCTCATCCCTTCCCCATCCCCCTTCACTACTCCATCATGCTTTACTACCGTTGCATCCGGATTGAATTTAAAATATTCCTTCGGCGGACGAACTCTTTCGCGAATTGCCCTATCGTAAAAGGGTGCCCTTCCTCCTCCTCCTCCTCCCTCCTCTCCCTCTCTTCACTCTCGCCACGGATCGTTTTCGCTACGAACTGCTGTTTCATTGGAATCGCGAGGATGGGTGGTGGGTGGATATTATGAAATCGTTGCGCGTCGTCTTAAGGGCCAATAAAATTGCACGGAACCCCGGCCACGCCGGTGAAATTAATATCAGCCAGGGCACAGTTCCATTGAGGGGAGGGGAGGGGGGATGTAATGCGGCGGT
>NW_006263351.1:1353252-1354548 GCF_000469605.1 Apis dorsata | reverse complement strand
TTTTTTTCCCACGAATCGACTCGTGATGAAAGAAGTTTCGAACTTTGCATCGATCGAATTTGTTGATCGATACTGTTGATTTTGGGATTAATTAAAGTTTAAGCAAAGAGTATATCTTGGATGGATTATTATATTATGGAGAATTTTAAGAAATTTTTACGAAGATTGGTAGATCTGATACATTTAGAACACTCGTCATCATTGTTGTAATAATGGTATCTTTGAATTTTATCAAATTGTGGAAAATGTAGAATGTTCTGTCGTAAATGGACGATAAAAAATTACTTGTTATAAAACTTTGCAACAGTTATTTAAGTAGATTTCGTTAGAATTACGATTCTGAATCTTTTTTTTTTCAGGATTCCTGCCGATTTTTGCATTGTTATATAACATTTTCCAATTTAATTTTATAGCGGTATTTTTATGATGTTATAAATCGTCATAAATTAAAGTAGATTGCAATCAGAAACACGTGGTTGCTGGTCAAGAAAACAAGCAATAGACTTTTATTACTTAGGTACTGTGGATGGCGTTCAAATCCCTTTACGTAACCTAATTATATGTACATGTACATTAAGTTGAAGATATAAACCCAAGATTATTTTATACGTAATTTCGAAATTAACTTTCTGCTGAAATTTAATACAATATCTAATTATTGTACCATTCCTTTCTGAATCAAAATTTATAACTTTGCATTTCCAAATGCAATTCCAAAACAACGAATAATAAAGATGTAATTAAAATCCTGTCAAAAATAAATTTTCCAAAAGAAAAATTAGATTAAAGAGGATTAAAATAGATTCTTCATAATAACCGCTTTTCCAGACTTATTTTTCGAAAAACAGTGGTGTATAATATCATTAAACAATCTCTTTCTCTCTCTCTCTTCTTCCCTCCCTACTTACCTACCTAACAGTACAATAACCGTTTCCAATCTCGAACCTCCACTTGTAACCATAATCCTTCTCCATCACCGCCCACTAGGCCATTGGACATCATAAATCCAAACATTCCGGCGAACAACCCTCAAAGCCAACCCTTGTATATACCTTGCTATTTCTCGTTTCAGGTATCAGCAGAGAACCGGAAGAAGAGAGCCGGTTCTGGCAGTGCCGCTCCCCAATAAGCTTCCAGTTAGATAGGCCACGAGCTTTTGTTTTTCGTCGTGGGAAGCTGTTGGTGGGCTCGTCGGGCCCACCCTCTCATCGGTCAAGCTGGCGAGCGCTCTAACCGCTGGTATGAACCCCCACCACCCGGGCCACTCCGCAGCCTACCCGCATCATCCCTCGCTCT
>NW_006263351.1:1349025-1352957 GCF_000469605.1 Apis dorsata | reverse complement strand
AAGCCCTCACTCGCCTCCTCACGGTCCCGCCATCGACCCAGCTACCCCTTACGGCTCCCTTCAGCCTAGCCAGGGAATGGGCAGCAATGGACATCATCACGGCGCTGCTGGAATGATGACCGATCATCCACATCACCCAGGCCACCCTCACCCCCACTTACCAAGTCATCCAGCTTATCCACCGGTTAATCACAACAACAACTGTACGCTTAAGGTAAGGTGTATTTTAATAATGCGTTTAATAGATTTATGAGAAGAAAACATATGGTTATTATATTATGGTAAAAGATAATTTTTTTTTTTTTATTAAGTTAATATATATTGTTTTATATGGCAAGACAAGGTTTTTCTCTTGGTGTATTTTTAGATTTTAATAGTTTTTAATGTCTCTTATTTTATTTATACTAAAAAAAAAAAAAATAAAAATAAAAATAACATTTTTATTGTTTTTAAACAAAAGTATAACAAATATGAGAAGCAATAACTTCTCGATGTTATTATAACTGTATTATAAAGTTACGTTAAGAAATAAGATCAAAATTTATATCGTTTTGTCATAAATAAGTTTTAAATGTTTTTCTTTGTAGACAGTATAGGAGAATGTGTTTATATAGGTAGAATTAAAAAGAATAAGGGGACTTAAATTGTCGAAGAAATTTTTTTTTTTTATAATGTGAAAGTTAAATTTATTTATATTTTCAATTTATCTACAAAGACCTACAATTTTCGAGAAACTCCGTTAATTTTAAATATCCAAATTTTATTACATCATAAACTGTATCATCTTATATATGCATCGTGCCTCGTGGATTAATAATTTCTCATCTTCAGTTGGAATCTCGTATCATTATACTTCCTGTTCTTTTTATTATCCCACTCGTTCCCCATTCAATGCTCCCCCTCTCCTCTCTCTTTTTCTTTTTCTCTTTTTCTCTCTTATTCGTTTCTCGCGACCGTTACAGAATCAAACGACGAATGAAATTAAATTAAAATCCCTCGTTAATGAGGCCTGGTCGAGTGTCGTCGTTTCCCTCCAACCCTGTTCCACCGATGGAGAGGGAGAAAGAGAGAAGAATATCGGTCTGGTCTCGTTTCGTATCGCATACGTTCTCCTCGTACGATTAAAATGCACTTTCTATGCTGGCTGGTCGCGCGAGGATGGTCACGAGAAAAAGTTTTCAACCGGAAGCAGCTGGAACTGCATACCCGGCTCATTGTTCGCCTAATAACAAACTGTCGTTCATTACGTAATACCGTTCTCCTTCACTATCTAATATTCCAAAAAAGTAACGTACCAATCTCGAGAAATCGCAACGTGTATTATCGAAAAGAAGGTGATTTCATAATTACTCGCAATGTAGTGATATTTTTTTTTTTCACTCGATTAAATGTTTTCAACAATTAAAATCGATTCATCATGAATGTGTATATTGATTTTAAGAAATTTATTTTCTTTTATTTATCAGAAAAACAGTTACACTTATTTTATTATTTAAGTGTAATTAAGATGAGTGAACAAAGAATATGAAAAAGAATTGATTGAAAAAGATTTTATATTAAAAATTTTATATTAGTATCAGTGTAAAAATTTTATCGTTATTCTAATAAGTTTTAATAAGAATAGATTGTGGATAATTATTGACGAAGTAAGAAGATTTAAGAGATGATATTCAGTTATAAAATAAAATAAATGAAAGTTGATGTACAATAATGTTCTTCGTAATTTATTTTTCGATTATTATTTGTTTCTTTTTATAAATAATTTAATTTTGTTGTAGATGAAGTGAAAATAAAACAAAACTTCATGAGAAAATTTAATTTTCGACTTATTTTTTTTTATGAAGAATCATCCCTCCTTGATTGTACAACGAATAATAAAACCTTGTATAAACAGCATAGAAGATTATAGTAATGCAATAAGAAATTCTCGTATGTTGAATATGGCGGTAGAATGAGTATCTGCTTCTCTTTTTGCTTTGCTTTATCTGATGCAAAATTAAATTGCTTATTACTTGAAAAATAAGCTTTAACAGGCATTTTACATACCTTTTGTATTTGTTAATCTTTAGAATTTTCTATTAAATTATTTACCTATAATATTTCATCTGACCATTCTTATATATCTTTAAAAACCTTTCTCAAAATTTATCTCAAACGATATAATTAAAAAAAAAAAAAAAAGAAAAAAGAAAGATTCTTTGTATAAAAATAAATTGAAAATGTAAAGTAAAAGACTGAAAATTGTTTCATTCGTATCAAAGAAATGCAATTCAATAAGTTGTTTTATAAAATATAAATAAAACATTATTTATTAATCTATTCTTATTTTATTAAAATTTATATTATATAAATAATTATCGGATCAAGATTTTTGAAACATTTTTACAATTTTTTTCCTTTTATTATGAAATATCGTTTTATAGTTATATCGTTCTGGTTTGAAATTATGATTAGAAAAACAAAGTTCGTTCCATGTCCTTGTTGGAAGATAGAATTTGCATATTGTCTTTGGTAAAAAAAGAAAAAAAAAAGAAAAAAAGAAAAAGAAAAAATTAACTTTAAAGTCCATCGAGTATATACGCATTAATCATACATTTCAATTTAAAAATAGTATAATAATATCGAATGAATGTAATGAAGATAACATCAATGATAAGAAGCGAAAAGTAATATTAATGGCGTTTATCAATACAATAAATACAAAAGTAAACTATACAGAAAAAAAATATTTTAAAAAATCTATTTAACATTCATGCATATTTGATAGTGATAAAAACACTTTAAATTACTAAGAACAAAAAATTCGTAAAATGTTTTTTTGTCCTGTGCTATCAAAAAAATTGCAACTTTTTTTTTTTATTAGTCTGTGTAACTGATAATATTTTCTATTATTAGTCAAAATATCATGTGACTTACGATTCGCATATGACGATATTTTTAGCGACCACTTGTTTCCAACTTGTTGTCAAGTGAAACAGGATGATTCATAATCTTTGTGAAAAAAAAAAAAAAAGAAATAACGTTAAATTAAACGAAATATTTTAAAAATCATTGAAATGATAAATATGTATTACACTATATTATCATCTTAATGAACGAAATTTACACAAATTACAAATGATAATAATGTTTGTAATGTTTCAAATAATGAATAGTAAAAAACACAAAAAATCACAGAAAACATCACAATATATTTTCAATATATATATATATACACAATGTATAGTAAGATGCACAATGCAATATTACTATAAAAAATTAGTCTACTTACTTTTCAGATTAATGAACATTTGGAAAATAATTATAGAATTAAAATTCTTAAAGAAATAATACAAGAAGAATACACGTTATATTTCGATCAAAATTCAAAAAAGAAAAAAAAAAAACTTCGATAGAACTTAATCTTAAGCAATTCTGACAACGATTAGATTATACTTTTAAATTACCTTCTTTTTTTACTTTCAAATTATTCCGTACTTACAATGAAAAAAAAAAAAATTTCATCGTTCTCGTAGTCCTGAAATAAAATAATAAAATACACGTTATCTATTACACATTAAAAAAAATAAAAAACCCTATAATTTTCAAACTTTTTGCGGATAGAAGACGAAAACTATGCAACGTATAAGTCCAATCCAATAATAATAAAAAAGGAAGATATATTCATATTCTATTTATTTAACACCGGTAGCAAGTACACAGTATATCTGAAACCCTCTTCCTGCTCCCATTACCGGGTCACCCAGTGCAACCTCTCTTCCTGTCCAATCTTCCCGATCTTGTCAACAGATCAACGTCCGAAACGACTTTTCACCCCGGTCGGAATCGGCGTAACGTACAACAGGTGGGACCCCGTGTAAACCCCGAGGTCGGTCGAAACTCCTCTGTTAAACAGGGAACGGAGAGAAGCCGGAGAGAACGAGAACCGCGGC
>NW_006263351.1:1347767-1348795 GCF_000469605.1 Apis dorsata | reverse complement strand
GGGTCGCAGGCTAAAATTCAGAAGGCATTATCCGTCTACGTGACCCTCACTTAGCTCGCCATTGACAAACGTAACAATATAGGCATTTACCACGGAGAAATATAATTGAATAGGGGCGGAGGGGACTGCGAGGAGGCCAGGCTGCCCCCTGGTTGCCCCTTTCCCTCGAAACGCCGCCCCCTCCTCGCCCCTCGTGATCCGCTCCACAATGCTCGCTCTCTGTCCCACGTCCCCCCTACCCAACGTAACTCCGTCCTCGTCAGGCCTGGCCGTGGATGGGGCCTCGGTCCCCCTTCAACGTTAGTTAGGTCCTTTCTAGGCTCACCTTTTTATTCCCCCCACCAGAGGGACCGCGCTCCTGCTGCGGCTGGCCGGGGTACCTGAACCCGGGGCCTCTCGCGAGGCATTCAGAGGCCCAAAGCAGCCACGGACCAGTCAGTTTGCTGCTGACTTCGGTCGGGACCGGTTCGTCTTTTTCCTCTCGCCGTGGCGCGTGCTCTCGCCTCTTCCTCCTCTTCCTCCCGCTTTTGTATCAACTCGCGAGCGTCGTGAGACTCCGTGACCGCTTTTTGCGTCGCGTAGACGCGAAGCGGTTGTTGCCGCCGCCGCTTTCACGTGTACAAGCTCGCCCTTTTGTTTTTTTTTTTTTTCCCCTCCCCTTCTTCCCCCTCCCCCTCCCCGTGCTTTCACGATCGTGTGTGGATCGTGCGCGTTCGAGGATCATCCATCCACGCGGGATGGTACGCGGCGCAAAGGGAAGCGTGTTGTTGGTCGCCGACGGCTACGAAACTTTGTAACGTGTACTTGGGATTATTACTGAGGGAAAAAGTGGAGGGAATCGTGTATTTGTATTTATCGAATTCTTTCTCCTCCGGTGGATGGGCACGTTTTATTAGTGGTTGGTTGGTTGGTGGGTGCCGAGGTTGGTTCGAAGGTGTTGTTGGTGATACACGGCCGATCAAGGACGAATGGTATACGGCCAACGTGTGAATACGTGAGAGAGAGAGGTTGGACCAGATAGGTCGCCA
>NW_006263351.1:1346662-1347702 GCF_000469605.1 Apis dorsata | reverse complement strand
TTTTCGGGCACACTTTGTATCTCGAGCTCTCTGGTTCTCGCCGATATCATGGAGGTGCACGCGCATCACTACAGCGCCATCGCGTCGCGGATGAACCAGATGAAGTGTTTCACCGGGGATAAAATTGTAAGATTATGTTCATTATTTTTCTGTGGTGATACGAATTATATATATATGATCCTTCTTTTTTTTATGCAATTATATATGCGCCTTTCGTGCACCGGATGTCCAAGTTGTGGTTTTCTTCTTTTATTCCATCGATCAGATTCTGTAAAAGTTCTGTCTATAAGTTCGATGATTTTTTTTTCGATTGGAAATTCGAGTGGAAATCTGTTTATACGAAGATTATTTTTCATATATCCGTATATGAAACTTTATTAAGAATATTGAATAAATTATTTGAAAATTCTTATTGGGTGGATGATGGATATTCTTTCGAAAATTTTGCTACATCAACGATAACTTACGTAAGAAAGTTAATAATGTAGCAAAACTTTGTAGTGATTCGTCATTTTGTTTTCAAGGTTATCGAATAAATAGTTTAACGATCCATATAAATGTTTTTTTTAATATATGATATATTTCGTATCTTTGATATACAACATACAAAATAAGTAAAGTATTGATTTATTTTAAATTCCGTAATATCTACATTTCATAAAAAAAGGTAAAAAATTTTTATCTAAAATATACCTATGATGAAGAAACGATAATTTATATCACGAATAATAAAGCTATTAATCAATTACTATTTAGTTTTAATTTAATTCAATTTCAAATTCAATTGCATAAATCCATACTTATTATCTCTTCGTTTTTGCTACACAGTATAGATACACATTTTTAAAATAATTCTACATAAATTAAATAATTCTATTAATTAAATAGAGAAAATTAGATGTATTCCATTTATACGAATTAAGAAACATTCACGATAAATTTCCATCTACTTAATCTCCATAATATTTTACAATAACAACTGTCTAATCGATCAATTTCATACTTATTACATATAATTACAATCTGTTACTTCTCACTGC
>NW_006263351.1:1338790-1346064 GCF_000469605.1 Apis dorsata | reverse complement strand
CTCTTGCCCGTGTCGCGAAGATGGTTCTCATTAGGGAAACCGTGGGGGGAGGAGAGGGGACTAATTAAATTTTTCCAACAAGTTAACGATTGCACAACGGAACACAGTTTCTCCTGTGTTTGTTTAAAACGACGCTGCTCACACCGCCTTCCCCTTTCCCCCTCTCCGTTGTGTTTTCCATTTTTTTTCCTCCTCTCTCTCTCTCTCTCTCTCTGCCCCTCTCTCTTTCTTTCACGATTCTCTCAGCTCGCGCGAAGAAACGATCGTACGATCGTAGAAAACGATCGAATCGCGGATGTATATCCATCCATCGGCTCAGGTGACTCACTCCCACGCGAGTAATTTCATTCTAACATCATAGCTGGATTGGACGATGGCAATCGTCGGGGGAGAGAGAGAGGAGGAAAAAAAAAAGGGGAAGAAAAAAGAAAGAGGAAGAAGGGGGGACGATTTTCGTACCTCGTGTCGGGGAAACAAGGGCATCGAGTTCATCGGCGGCGAGTTAATTCCTCTTATAAATTGCCGCAGCTCGCCGGCTCTCTGAGGACACGGCTCTTTTTTCGTTTCACCTGTGCGCACCACTGCGAAACACGGCCCACCTTGAACTCTCTTTCTCTCTCTGTCTCTCTGTCTCTCTGTCTCTCTGTCTCTTCCTTCCACGCTTTCTCCCGCGCTTTTCATTAGGATCGCGTGGACACACCGTCGTGATATCTCTCCGCGAGATCAAAGGCGAACGATAAGCCCTGTTTTATGTGGGATTCGCGATTCACGTATGCGACGCGCGTCTGACCATTCTTTTACGCGACTATTCGTGAATCGCGTGATTTACGTATGCGACACGCGTTTCAGTGTTTTTCTTTTTTTTTTTTTTCTTCTTTGAACCGCGATTTATGGATAATATATATATATATATATATATATGTTCGAGAGATAAGATACTCATCCGATGCGATATTTAATTTAGTACTATCTTCGTTCAATTTTGATGTATTGTTTCGCGAATGAACGATTCTCCTAATCGAAGAGAATTGAAAGATACACGAAATCGTGAGAGTACATGAATCACCGCGTGGAAGATAATTTATGGAAATGTAGGGATAATTATCGTGAGATAATTTCGTCGTCGAATCTTGTAACAATGAGATTATGTTTATTCGACGATATAGATTTAACAGGAACAGATTTTTAAATCAGAAATTAAATATTGTATATGAATATCTTCATGGTAAATAGAAGAAGAAATGTGAAGAAGAAATTCAAAATTGTAATTATGATTTTTGTGTTTGATCCTTCCATTATCGACTCGACTTTCTTCGAATCGAACTGACGAAACGAGAAACAAATGTAAAACAAATAATATAATCGGACCCTGACTTATGTCCTCTTGGCTTGTGTCGTTTTTTTTTTTATTTACGCATGTCATTTTTATTAGCAATATCATTAGCATTCTATATTATATTCGTATTTACGTATTAAATTATACTATACACACGCAATAAACGCATATATTTTTACATATTATATTATTATTATTATTATATGCTTGCAAAATATTATTTATAATAACTGGTTAAAATTTTATTTTTACCATCTATGAAAACAATAAGCAAGTTTATAAACGAAATGTATGAAAATATTATTGCTCGAATTTCGCTGCTTAACGTACCATGAATCAAATGACGATTAATTTTCAATAAGTGCAAAACCAGTTGTAAAAGAGCTAGTAGAAAAACGTAAATAAAACGAAAGAAAATAATATACGCAGAGAATTTTCTTTGCATTTTTTGGAAAAGAAATAGGAAAACGACGCACGCACATTCGAATATTAAATAAAAATTAAATATAAAGAAAAAAAATTATGCATCGAATAATGCAAATATGAATCGGCGATGTTCGTGAAAAAGATTTAAATATACCTGTATGATCGATTCACGGTTCGTGAATCGTGCTAGAAAGGGGTTAAACCCGTAAAGGCAAATTACGAGAGGAGGATTTCACAAGAAATTTTCATGGAAGGTGAGAGGAACGGTTCCAGATATCGGCTCAATTTTGTATTTACGACGTCACGATCAAAGGATGCCTTGGCCCTTTCGTTCTTACGACTTGTTCCGCCCGATTATCATAGAAATCGTTCCAGTAAATCAAGCAGTAACCTTGGAACCAGTTGCCCTCGCTGTTTTTCGAGGTACGCGTGTGTAATAACGAAAGAAATAGTTTCGTTTGCTCGAAACAGGTTGTGAGAGGTGACGGAATCTGGGATTGGAGGGGCTTGAAAAGTTTTACCATTTTGACCGGGCAAATGCATGGGATACGAGTTTTATAATATACATAGGGTGTTAATATATTCGTATAGATACCCCTTTGGAGGGTTGATTGATAGAAAAAGCGTTGCTAAAGTTGGTATACAAGAAAATATTGAGTGTGATAAATTGTAAATAGCGATAAAGATATAATGATTAATAATAAATTTAATATAATTTATTTATAATTTATTCAAGATATTCGAGAATATTCTTTAAAGGGTAGATCGTAGAAAAGTGTATGCAAAAATTGATCTTATTTATCATAAACAATTGTATGTCTTTCGTTTAATGCAAACTAGGATTGGTTATAATTTAATAAATAAACTCTTTGACTTTTGTATATCAACATTGCTTTTGACTTCTAAAATGTATCCATCGAGACGCGCAAATATTATATACGTAATCGAAACATTAAGATTAATTGCGAAACAGTTTCTTACACGCAAGAATTTTTATTTATAACAATGTCAATAGTATCCCTTCTTTGAATTAAAGGTAGTCAAGAATAATGGTGCGAGTTAATATATCTATCATCGATAGAAAAGTATGCCGTCTTAATGTGTTTAAACTGCGTATTGATTTTCGAGTTACGGCAAATCGAAGAAAAGGCTTGAAAAGGCAGGTTTTTAACCTCGAATCCGTTTAGAGTTTATTATGCGCTTGACAGAAATTAATGACATTCATGACCTGCAAGAAAAGGTACGCCTTGAATTTCGAGCTTATTGAAACGACATACTCTTCTCCAACAAATTGGTCTCGTCCAAATGTCCTTCGTTCCTATCGAAAAATTTCTTGTGCTGCTTACAATTGGACCGTTTTTATTTATTTATTTATTTTTTTTTCCTCGTAACAAAAGAATCGCACAAAGTTGTCCCTTAATTGTGGCACACGTTTAACAATGAAATTCTTGAGATTTGTCACCATCAATTATTTATTTATTATTATTATTTTATATAATTATTATATAAAACAAATTGGTCTCATTCTTCGTTTCTATCGAAAAATTTCTTGTACTACTTACAATTGGACCGTTTTTATTTATTTATTTTTTTTTTTCTCGTAACAAAAGAATCACACAAAGTTATCTCTTAATTGTGGCATACGTTAGGGCACGTTTAACAATGAAATTCTTGAGATTTGTCACCGTCAATTATTTATTTATTTATTATTATTATTATATATAATTATTATAATTAATTTTTTTTTTTATTTTTTTATTTCGAGATTAAAATTTTTCCGCTCTCGAGAATTATTCCTCGTGTTAATGGTTATTGTAGAAGGATAGCCTACAATTCTCGATTCACTTGCGAAACAGAGCAACTCTTGATTATGTTATTTTCACTCGCATTCTGAGATATATATTCATTTTATGAATATTTTATTTTGAAATGGATTAGTTTACTTCGAATTTATCGATCACGGGAATGAAACGTTTAATTATATAATATTAACATTCTCTAATAAACTTCTTAATAATATATTTTAATTAATTTTCTCATTTAATAACGTTTTATTATTTATCCAATAATTTTAAATTACAAGTATACTTAAGCTTAGCTTAATACCCAATACATTTATTTAATGTTTCAATTATTCAGTATTTCTATTTTGAATTAAATTATATATTTGACTTATCATATTAATTCACAACCATAAAAATATATTTTCCTTACTTCTTCTTGAAAATTATATTAGAAACTAGTCATCTTGGCGTTAATATTAATATCTAATATCCATTTTGTATAATGGAATGCTTCAAAAATCAATCTTACAATGGTTAGAAAATTACTTATAAAATTACTTATAGAAATATAACAAATTATGAAAAGCATTCGAACACTTTCGCTACAACTATATCTTCATCAAAAATTCTCTGTATTGGTAGGCCTCGACGAGTTCTCTCGCTACAGCAACGACAATTTCCAACCGTGGTTTATCGGATGGCCGTATATTTTAATAATCAGCGACGTCAGCCGCGATTATTCACGCTTACCGGCGTTTACATAATCGAGCGACTAAGTGTTCGCCGAGATTGCCCGCTTGACGCACCACGATGATTTATCGCCAGTTAATGACTTTCGATTTCGTATTAATTATAGCAATGTATCTCTCTCTCTTTCTCTCTCTCTCTCTCTCTTTCTCTCTCTTTCTCTGGCTTTCCTCTGATTTCTGCTAATAGAAGCAACCGTTGATCGTTCGTAGGTTCACATTGCAAAGTTGTTATTACGTTCAACACCAGTTTCGTTGCGTAATCGGCCAATGGACACTCGATAAAACAGTTGAAGTCCGATTAAAACAAGAAACGTCGCGATTTTCGATCAATCTGCTAATGTGATTTATATATATAGTTATATTATATATATAGGCTCATAAATATACAGAATATTATTCTCAGTAACTTTCATAAATTATATATTTAATGTGTGTAAGTGTATTATAGTCAGTGTATAATTACAACGAAACATTTTTTTTTCTCTGAAAAATTAATATTTCATGTTTATAGAGTTCAATTTTTATAATTATATTATCACATTGTTATAATGTAATTAATGTATAAGAATGTTCTTGATATTATTTTTTGTAACTATTGTATGCTCGTAGTTGATATATATATATATTCCATATACAACATTCCATATATATGGAAAGTTTTTACGAGATAGAATTAAAAAAAAAAAAAAGTTGCACTTCATCCATGTTTTATACAAGTAGATAAATGATGTTTGGGAAATTACGAGTGTTTTTCATTTGTTTAACAAAGTGAAAAGCTATCAATTCATGTGTATCCATGAAAGTACCATTCAACAGTTTGTTTGGACAAATCAATTTCCACTTCACACCGTTAGTTGGCGAAGTTCGCGCACACTTCAGAGTCCTGCAGAGTTGAAGTCACCGAGTAACTTCATTCCTTCTTAATTGCATGAACCAATTATTTATTCGAGGAGTTGAAATATAATTTCGAAATCTCCGACGCATTATTTACTTTTTCCATAGAAAATTTCACAGAGAAATTATCAAAAAACCTTATCAATTCCATTTCCAAGTTTTTATTATACAATCAGCAATATTCTTTTCATATTTTTTTCACAGAGATAATTTTTCATTTCTCTTTCATTTCTTTTTTCAATACCAATATATTATTTATTCCCAATATATCACACTATATATACATATTAAATTTAATTTCTATTTTATGAGTAAAGTTAATACATGAAATATTTGGATCCATTCGAATAATGGGGACTCTATTATAATATATATCAGAAATGTTTTAATTGCAAATTATAATATATAATATATATATATATATAATGTTTCTTTTCCGTTGCAGCAAGAAGGAGGTCCAAGCGGACCAACGGGGATCCAGCAATGCGCCGGTTGCGGCGGTCAAATAGTAGAAAGATGGTTGTTGCTCGCAATGGATCGGTATTGGCACAACGGTTGCCTCAAGTGCTCGTACTGTGGCGCGGCACTGGCGGAAATCGGCCACTCGTGCTACACCAGGAGCGGCATGATCCTCTGCAAAAGCGACTACAGAAGGTAAGGATGCATTCATGTTTCTCTTCAAACTAGCCCGGCCTTGCATTCAATGGATCTAATGGCACGTAGATATCTTGGGAAATTACGAAACGAACTTATGGTATAGAATAGGGAAATTCGATTTTTCAAGTGGTTTTCAACGCGAATGATATGATATGGAAAAAGGAAATTGAAAAATATAAAATGAGTAACTTGTAATTAATGATTGTTGAGGAGAAAATGTCTGTAACGCTGGCTGCTTAATTCTTTAACACTGTGATAACCGGTTAGTTTCAAGCATAATTTTCACGTTAAGTATTAATAAAATATGTTTCTGTTATGTTTGTGGAGAAATATAATGATTCGCTTATTTGAAAAATGAAAAAAAGTACAAGTAATGAGTAGTTGAAGAAATGCATAAATAAATAAATAAGTAAAACATATTGGCTATTAGTTAATAGCTACGTGGCGCTAGTATCGCGTCACCGGTCATCATAGCGTTAATATTCATGCCAATAATATGCGTTTTCCTTATTGATTTTTATGGATTCAAAAACTTTAATATCTTATATCGTATCTATTCTTATTGTTATGAATAAAATTGAACATTTTAACTTTTAAATGAAAATAAAAAATGTAATCCGATTAATTAGACTTATTGACAAGAAAAGATCTCGAAATATAATTCTTTCAATCAATTTTTGTACAGTGATAAATTTTAAAAAATTGAAACTATTTTTACTGAATTTTATTAACAAACAATCGATCCATGAGATATTTAATAATCAACGTTATCTTCTTATCGTTGTATTTCCTAATATTTCTACTAAATATAGACGTTTATCTGAAATAAAATGTAAAATATTAAATAATAAGCCTAATTTTTAGTACATCTAGATATTCTTCTATAACTATAATCCCTTCATAAATATAATAACTTGATATTAAATATATTCACTAATTATTAATTTATCATCAAAAATTCATTAAACAAAGATCACAATTATACTTCGAGGTCTCTTCTTGTATGTCCAATCAATCTAATTACGTTTTATCCAAATTGGATTAAGCATATTCTTTTCGATAATTCAAACAATGATAAGTTGAATTTTGAAACTTCAAATTCCCTTACCCACACCACACCTTACAATTTATACATTCGATTTCGACTACAAATTACATTTCACCGTTTCTATTATCAATTGCTCGAAACTGCTGGCATTACTTAGGGGGATGACCCGATTGCTCGTCTGAAACGTCCCAGCTCGCAGTCGTTGATTGATCGCGAAACAGGATTACACGGCACGAACGTCGCGTTCCGCGCTTCATTAAATCGCAGACACGCAATTGCCCGACCGATTAATTCCGTGGCCGTGCTCGTATCGGCCTGCTCGATTATTATAACGACGCTCGTCTGACGACCGACTCGGCGTCGGAAGAAGTCGTGGAGAG
>NW_006263351.1:1332278-1338520 GCF_000469605.1 Apis dorsata | reverse complement strand
AAAAAAAAAAAAAAAAAAAAGAAAAAAAAAAGAGGAAAGAGAAACAGGGAACTGTCGTGATTACGCGATCGGTTATATAAACGGGGCACGGATTCTAGAAATTAAGGATAATAGATACGCAACATTTTCACGGTGATAAACGGTTGGCTACGGGTGAATTAATCGCGCCACTTCCGGCGCATCGGCGATTACCGACCGAGCAGACTCGTTGGCGCCAAGTATCGTGCAATCAACATTCCGCTCGTGCAAAATAGCTGCAATCTAGGAAGCTGTCACTTCACGGTGACACTTAGCCGCTGATTATATACGCCTCTTCCTTCGTCCCGCTCTTCAAACACTGTTTGCAATAACGCGCGCGTGCGGAATCACGAGTTTCTTTCATGATCGTTAGATATATATATTGTCATCGATTTTTTCCACTGATGCTCGATATGAATTTGTATTTTTATCATATTATATTGGGACAAAAGGAGGAAAATAAGATTGGAAATTGTTTGATTATTGTGAGAAAAAAAATATCTCTTCAAAAATATTATTTATTTCATATATGATTTACAAGAATTTGTAAAATCTAAAGAAGAACGAGAGGTAATGAATAATATGAAAATGAAGTGAGAAGATTTTTTTTTTTTGATTTGTGATATAGAAGTTCTAATAGTGGTAGTTTCCAACTTGTGGATCGTAAAGTGTTTTTTTAAGGGGTCGCTGCTGTCGTTCTTAGTTAATAACTTTCAGTTACTCGTTTCTTTTAATGTAATTACGGTACAATATAATTACAGTGCCACTCATTTCTCTGGGAAAAAACCGTGTTAATTTCCTTAATGTTCTTTACTCTATATGGAGGTTGCCCCGAGTTATTTGAATATTACAAAAGAGAATTGAAAAAGGTTTCGGGGGAAAAAAAAAAAAAGAAGAAGAAAACTGTCCTAATGAATCTTTTATATACACTTTGCCGCTTTAGGAATATCGAAAGGCGTTAGAAACTTTCCATCGACTTTCTATTTTTTGAAAATTATAAGATAACTTTTATCGATACCAGTGTTTACTTTCTCAACTTTTATCGATACCAGTGTTTAGCAACCGAGCGTTGAACGATTCTCAAAGATCTGAAATAACCTCGTCAATGCGGCACCGGATCGATCCGATTTTCGTTTCCTGAATGATTTAGAGAGAGAAAAAAAAAAAAAACCTCGTCGTGTTGAAAACGGTTAATCGGCGGAGACCGTTCCAAATTTAGAAGATTCGAGGTCAAAGCGCAATTTAATGAGAAACAGACGCAGAAGTTAGTTGGCATCACCTTAAAATAGATCGGCACAATCTGGCCAGGGCAGCCGGTGTGTACGAAATCCAATGAGTGTCCGTCCATATTTTTTCTTCTTCATCGACCTGTTAACTCACCGCGAGACGATGCTTCTTTTCATCTCTGATTAAACCTGGAAAATATACGATCCGGTCTTCGAACGAGAAACAGCACCGTAAACTGAAATTTCCTTTTTTTCCCTTTCTTTCTTTCTTTCTTCCTTCCTTTCTTTCTTTTTTCTCTCTTTCTCTCTCTCTCTCTCTCTCGTTAACGATCCCTGATATAATTCGATAAATTTACGGTTGATTCTCATTAAAAAAGGATGAACATGTATAAATTAATATTTCGAAAGTTGAAATATTATTTTTATCCTCTTTTCTTTCTTCTCCTTCTCCTCTTCTTTTTTCTCCCCCCCTTTTTTTTTTTTTATTGAAAGTTTCGTCATCACTCGAGAATTGATAAATTGGATAAACATGAAAGAAAGTGACACGTAGTCGAAACGAAATTGGCCGGCGTTCCGGGGATGGAACGAATTAATTAAACGGTCGACAATGAAGAAAAATATTCAGCCCCGTGGCAGTTCGAAGTAAAACGGGTCGGCTGGTCGTTATGAAATTTTATACTTCGTTTAATTAATTCCTTTATTACGATCTTCGACGGGGACTGGTTTCGGGATAGGGAAGGCTTTAAGGAACGTTCGAAATTTTCTCTCGTCGAGAGATCGGGGAAAAATATCTAGAAGTCATCGAAAAGTTACTATAATACTTATTATATCTAGAATTTGCATTAAATCATTTATAACTCTCAATTAAATATGCAACACAACGAGCAGTGTATTTCCACTTATTCTTTTCCTCAAATTATAAATGCAAACCGGTATTAAAATCGACTGATTTGCAAAAGTAATGAATTCGAGTGGAATAATCAATTTACCGATCGTGGAATATTAAAAATGTTTTTAAGTTTTACTTTGCAAAATAAAATCTTTTCCTTGGACAAAGAAATTTTTCTCTGTACACACTCTTTTTGAAGATTAAAAGATTCATATATATATATATATATATATATATATATATACATCGATCGATTGCGAATCCCTATAAATAAACTAATTTCATAATCATAATTTAAAAAAAGAAATTGATAACATTCATTCAAGGATACTTTAATTCGACAATTTTAAATAAAATAATAGTAATAACTTTATTTTTAAAAGAATATTATGTGATAGAATATTTTTAAAAGAATATTATAATGATAGAAATATATAATAGAAAAAAAAAATATTCTAACGCGAATTTAAGAATTTGTAAACAATCAAAGACGAGGAACGTATCGAGTTCCAACTTCGTACTCTCGGATAGGATAGAAAATTTCATTTTCTCCGGAATTGCAGCGGTTATAAGATTCCTCGGGAACATTTGTATTCGTGGTCATGGTAGCCCTCCTCTTCCTCCTCCTCTTCCTCCTTCTCCTCCTCCTCCTCGTTGATACGATCGCGACAGACTCGTCCGCAACGGCACACACACGCCCTAATCTGTTAGCACAGTCCAACGATTTAGTCTAGCGTAGTATCAATATTTGATTACGAGGCGTCTCCGTCCCGCATGCCGGAATTGGAGACGGATTCGTCCATCTAAATGTCCAGTGGCGCGCTCCTTCGTATTTCCGGAAGTCGGTTGTCGTCGTGGAAATCGATCCTGGCTGGGATCACAATGCGGGGAAAAACGTCCCGTTAATTACGATCGTGCAGATCTCCTTTGCTTCCAAGGAAATCCTGTACATATATTTGCAAGATCGTTAGATAAAGGATATTTTTTGTTTGAAAGGAGGGGAATAGATTAAAAAATAAATTTGTTTGAGACGAAAATGTCTGATTTGTAGAAAATTTGATTCGAGAGATAAATTATTTTTTGAAATAATGGTAATAATATACATAACACAGATTTCGTTTCAAATGAAGAGATGCGAGGAAGAATACGTTTGAATGAGAAAAAAAAAAGTGGATTTTGGAAAATTATAGGTACAAAAAATATCTATAAATTTATCTTTTTAGTAATGAAATCAAATAATGACTATCTTAGATTAAATAAAATGGTAAAATATTAAAGATTGATTCATTTTCCGAATATATTATTATTCAAATATTATAATTAAAGATAAATACAGCAAATGAGGGATAAAATAAAAATTCTATTTGAATTTATTTCGATTTTTATCGTTCAATCCTGCTACATCGTACGTATATTTTTGGAAATATTTTTGCGTATTTTTGATGATAAAATTAAGAGGAAATCGAAAAAGGATTGTATGTATTTTATTTTCACTCTGGACAGAAGTTATACGAAGTTGTAGGGGTGGAACATCTTTCTTTGGAAATCAAAGTCAGAATCAGAAAAGTTTGAAGCGATGGAAAAATTGCGTCCAAAGAGAATTTTGGAGAAGATGGTGCACTCTATCATAGATTGCAGAGGATATCCAGAACTTTAACCCAACTGGTGATCGTTTCGTCACATAGGCAGTACGATAGGATACACGAGATCTCACAGAAAATTTATAAAAGAAGGTTGACTCTCAAAAGACACAGAAAAAAAAAGAGTTGACTTTATTTATTACGCGGAACAACTATAAACAAACGTTAAAAATTTCAATCGCAAAAAAAAAAAAAATAAATAAAAACTTCTGAAAAGATGATTTCTTTTATAAATCGAAAAAGAGATATTTAAAACGTATAGAAAAAAAAAATTTAATATCACGTTCTATCCAGTTATATAAGAAACTAAATATAAAAATAAATTTTAAAAATCATTTTTAAATTATCACGCGCAATAAACATTTTTAAAAATTTATCAAATTTACGAAATTCAACTTCACGTTCCATCAATTACATCCCCTGTATATATTACACACACAAAAAAAAATGAAAACTAAAGTTTAAATATCCGAATAACTATGAAACAGAAACAAAAATTTCTAAAGTCTGTCAATTACGAATCGAAGAAGAGACATTTAAAATGCATAAAAGAAAATTCGGCGTCACATTTCACCGCGTAAGGTAAAGGAAAAGTGGTTCAATTTGCCGGCAACGATTGCCTCAATTTAATATCCTGTTCGGTTTGCTCGTTAGCTTACCTCGGTAGGAGGCGCAGTATCGTTAAAGACAATCCTTTGACGGAACGACTCCTCCGAGCACGGCTACGTGTCCCTCTTTGTGTATCCATGTGTGCTTGTGTGTGTGTATGTGTGTGTATATATATATACTCCGCGAATCAGCCACGACAATTCGGGCGGGCCCACCCTCACCCCCACCCCCGAAGACGCAGAGAAAATTTCCCCGTGAAATTTCGATCGGAAAACAAGCCGCTATCCGAATTGAGAGAAGTAGCACTCCGGAGCGGAGGGACGCGACAGAAGCATCGACATCAGGCTTGCGGTGCGGGGGTTGCTGTCGAGGGGGTGCGACCGAGGGAGAAAGAAGGAAGAGGTGAAAGAACAGAGACGGTCGAATTGCACATCCGGATAGAAACTTGTAGTGGGGGGAGGAGGGAGGAGGAAGAAAGGAAAGCTGAAGCGAGATAAAAGAGGAGGGGGAGCGATCGAGAGAGAGTGAATGGTGGAGTGAAGGCGAAAGAGAAGGTTGATCCAGAGAGAGAGGTGAGTGGAAGGATGAAAAGAAGAGACAGACAGAGGGAGNTTCGGGTGCACGGACGAGGACTGAAGGGATTGAAGGTGTACGGAGGGTGAAGGGGCAGGGGTTGCGGAGTGAAGAGAGCGGCCAATCATCGCTCGGCTTTCCGCTGGAGCGACGTCGTCGTGGTGCTGGTTTGGCCTAGATGTGCAATCAGACCGCTTCAGAGCACCCCTTCTCTCTCTCTCTCTCTTTCTCTCTCTCTCTGGATCTGTCTGTCCGCTTTTCTCGCTCTCTCGCTTCATTCTTTCTCCCTCCCTCTGTCTCTTCCTCTGCGTCTCACCCTCACCGCTCTCCCCTCACCCGTTTTCTCTCCCTCCCCCTCTTCCGCCTCCGTCTTTCTGGCCGAATACCAAATTCCAGCAATTTGGGTAGGTGGGTACTTTGTTGAATCAACATGATTGGGCTTGACGGAACACGGCGACAGGGAGAGCGTCTCTCCGTCTGCCGTCGCCGGAGCGCGATTCCATGGAGAGGACATCATCGCCGTCGCCGATCCTCGCTTCTTAACCCTTTCGCGGTCCCGGGGACCGGTTTGTAGCTTGTAATTCCATTAAGAGTAGATGCGGTCGAGTGGCGTGCGGCTTCTCCTCGGTCACAGAGTTGTCACTTTGAAAGGGGCTGTAGAAGAGGGAGAGAGAGAGAGAGAGAGAGAGAGAGAAAGAAAATAAAGACGAACGACGAAGGTTGGCCAGATCGAAGTACACTCGGGGAGACGAAGTGCACTCTTCGTTTCCGCGTCAACACGCGATCAATGACGCGCTAAAGGTCAATATAATTGCGCACCGAGGCTCTTCTCTCTTTTCACGGAAGTGGGAAGGAAGGGAGGAGGGAGGAAGGATCTCGTTGTACTCGTCGCTAGAAACGTGGAGCGTTCGATGATGAAAGATCTTCCACGATGATAAAAGTCTCGTTGATAACGATCACAGCATCCGAAGAGAGACACTACCACAAGGAGGAAAAGGAGGAGGAGGAGGAGGAGGAGGTATTTACAAAGAGTGGCAAGAGGATTAATAACGGAGGCGGCCGGCACGCGAGGTGGAGTGGAGTTCCTTCCTCCGCGTGACGGAAGTGGCGATCGACGCGGTAATGACGCGGCTTATCGCTTTTGCTCGCGCGACAACAACGCTCGCTGCGGGGAGAAGGAGGAAGGAAAGTTGGAAAAAAGATTGGAAAAGAAAGAAAGAAAGAAAGAAAAAAAAGGAGAGAGAAAACGGAAGAAAAATAAAAGCGGAGGAAGAAGAGAAGAAACGC
>NW_006263351.1:1330050-1330893 GCF_000469605.1 Apis dorsata | reverse complement strand
CACGGCAGTGGTGGTTGTGTGGGTCGTTGAAGAAGTTGGTGGAGGGTGGTGGTAGCAGCGATAAGGGGTTCATTAGAGGCAGTTTATTACTGCCTTTGAAGTCTCTCGCGTGTTGCCGTTAAGTCGCTCGATATCTCGTAATATCTCGCTCTAATCTCGCGAGGAGAAGTTAATTGCTACCTCCACCTCTGCCACCTTCTCACCTCCGACCTACCTATATTCGACCCCTCCCTCTCCCCACTCTTGTGGGGCCACCTTTAACCCTCTCTTCGACCCTCCATGCCTCGCTCTCTCTTTCTCTTTCTCTTTCTGCCTCCTCCATATATCCATATATTCGTCCTTCTCTCCTCCGTGTACCGTCACGTGTCGCCTTTACAATTGAAGAATTTGATCGAAGGATGAATACGTTTTTTTCTTCCAAGTTCTTATTCTCTTTGTTCTCTTTGTTCTTATTTCTTTCTCATTTTTCGATTAGGAATTATTATTTTTTGGAGAAATTGGTATTCGATAAGGAGATAATATAGAGATTAGTTGTTGAAATTTGATACATTTGACCGAATAAGTGAAGAATATTAGTGTTTAATGCGAGAATGGATTATTGTTATTGGATAATTAAAACCTTTCTTCTGTGATGAATGATAGAAATGAATGTTGTTGTTTGGAATAAAATTGTTACTTTTTAAATAATATTATTTGTGAATGATGTATTTTAAGGATAAATTATTGAATATCTCTTATTTTATTTATAACTTAGATATTTATAATAAATGTAAAATATAAAGATATTTCTCTGAAATAATCATACTAATTATAACTATATTAATTTTTGCATTTCTCTATCTG
>NW_006263351.1:1327191-1329610 GCF_000469605.1 Apis dorsata | reverse complement strand
TTTTTTTTTATTTCAAGTGAAAATTTATTTTTCATTTGAAATGATGCTCAATCTTGCTACGTAATTTATTTTGTAACTCGAGCCTTTGCAAAACCTTGCCAATAATGCCAAAGAAACGCTCAATATAATTCGCGATTATTTCATAAACATCTCATATATCGAATGATATACATAATTTGTATTTTCAGTTACGAGATTTTCGTGATGGAGGATGGGGGGTGGGGGAGGGGGCAAAAAGCGATCGTAAATTTCCCTTCGTGGATGGCCGTACAATATCTTATAATTAATTGTACGTTCTTTCGACTGCTAATCCTTAGGAACGACTGCCTTAATGAAAGTAATATTTCACCCGTTAGTAAACGTCCATTCCAATAATGACAGTCAGTGGTCCGCCGCTGCATTACCCTACATAATAATCACGGTAATATTCCTGTGGCTAGGAGAAAAAACTCGTACGTAAAACAATCTTCGTAAATGTTCTTCGTAAATTTACGATCTACTTTAGCGGTGGAATGGTTCGATCGTTTCGTCTCTTATTTCAGAAAATCACAACCTTCGATAGATGGGATCAAGTTCAATACAATATTTATAAATTTGAACCGAAATCCAATATAAAAGATTCCCTTTACGATGTTCGAATATATTTTACTTTGTGAAATGTAATTGTTTGCTCATTCCATGCTTGCAAAGAATTACGCGGAATATTAAAGAATATCAAATAGAATAATTATTTTATTTGTAATTGTTTAAAAACGATATTTAATTTGCATAAAAAACGATCACACTTAGATTATTGTAAAATAAAAAACTTCGTACATCATTAAGCTTCATCATGATAAATTCTAACAACTTTATAATATGGCGATACTAGCGCCACACTGACTATTAACTACAATCTAATACTTTTACACGAATTAACATATAAGATGTTAAAATGTTTGTGGGATATCTTTGAAAATCGATTTTAAAGGCTATAATAAACAGCTACTCAAAAAAAAAAGAAAGGCTTATTTATTAAATTGTAAGCAATTTCGTGATCTCAAAGATAGATTAAAGCCATTAAATAACTTCTACGTAACAAAATTATTATCAATATTTCCATCTTCCAAGAATTACTTTCAAGACAAAATATTGGTTTTAAACGAATGCAGAAATTCTATTACGGTATTCATAAGGCGTATAATTTATTCGACCAGTGTTTAATTCCACTTCTGAACTCATTTAAATTCTAATCTATTCGAAACTGCTTTTTTTTTCCCAGAATGCTTATAAAAGATTCAAATCTGTCTGTCAATGCTCAATTGAATCGACTCGAAACGTTATTTACTCCTATCTATCACTACCTTGTTAACTCTTCTTCCATCTTATACATCATACAGCATTTTCCATATTTTATTAACGAATCCTCCAACGCGATTTTTCATCCGACAAATTTTATTTTAATTTACTTAAACCGGTGACAGAGGTTTAACAAACAACACGATTACCTAGCCTAGTAAGGAAGGATAATGTTCGATCTGTGGACTCTATGGACGATACGAAAAGGTCCGGCCGTTGATTTTATTATCGTTCAAACGACGTATTTCGATATTAACTGGTAAACGCGGACTCGATCGGGCGAGGAATTTCTGCTCGGCAATTTAGTCGAAATTCCGGACATCTGGCTAATAATAGTCGATAACAAACACGGCATTATTGGCCTACCTTTGACGGCGTTAAGCTTTGTGTTCCCGTATTTCGACCGCGAACCGCGATGGCGTATTAAGCGACGCACAGCCATCGCGCGAGATCGGCTCTCCCTGCTGTCTCCTGTGCAACGAACAATTCTCGATTGCGGAAGCGAAGAAAAATTTAAGGAAATCTACATTTAATACATCAAGTTATCTTTTCTCCTAATCTGTGTCATTATATTGCCCCTATATATTGAATAAAATTAGTCCTGTTTAATGGAGACGTATTTAGAATTGATAAGACTCTATTATATTTATATCGAGGCGTCTCTTTTTGACTCTTCATTATTTTACGTTTATATCTTTTCTTTTTAGAATTTCTTTCGCTTCACTCGTCGCTTTGTTCTTATATTATTTAATTCATTTTAGAAGAAACTATCGAATTTGGAATTCTACGTTTCCATTATAAAGAAAAGATATTCTTTTCTATTCTTTGTTATTTTATTTTTATAGCTTAAAAATCTTCGTTAATTTAGTTCTCACCTCCGGGATAATCCTCAAAAATACCTTCATCCATAACCAACTTATCCAACTTATATATTTTTTTCGAAGCCTCGAAATACATAAGATACATCATTCTCTCTTCCCAACTTATTTCTCCATATATACAATCATCATTTCTACGACACATTGTACAATCAAAATTCGATTTTCTTCTACCATTCTCAAAACGGCATCCATATCTATTC
>NW_006263351.1:1325486-1326552 GCF_000469605.1 Apis dorsata | reverse complement strand
TATATATATATATATATATATATATATATATATCATCTATCACGAGATAATACTTTCGTTACATTACATTCATTCCTCGACGATATTTCTTCACGGTAATTGAAACGTTCCACCGTTAGATCGGGGGACTAATTGACGCGTGCCCGCNTATCCCCGCAGCAGCACTCGGCCGTAATTGCATAAGCAGTTTCGCGGCGGAATATCGCGGTGCTCGATCGGTAACGTTTCAGAAAACACGAGCTAGGAGGGGTGAGGAGGGGAGAGAGTGGATCGTGTACTCTCGTGCGAGGGATCGATCCCGGGGAAATCGCGAAGTGAACCGGTGAAGGAAAGATAACGAGGCGAGCGTCGCGCGGCTAATTGCCTCTCCTCGCCGGCGTTGCTTCGTTTGCCCGTTGAGTGCCACGACAATTCGCCCCATCGAGGTTCGCCCCGCGAATTTAATAAAGAAGAAATGGAATGGAGATTTGAATGCCCCTCTTTCCCCCTCCCCTCCCCACGATTTCGATCGTGTGCGATTATTTCGTTGATTCGTTTAAATTTCTAATGTTCTAATTTAATTTCTCTTACCAACCGAGAAAAATGGTAAAAATATGCTCGACACGACGCAAAAGTTAAAGTTAAAACATTGCACATCGTTCTCCAAGAAATATGCACAGGGATGTTCCTGTTTAAAATAAAAAAGAAACTATTATAAAATGCGTCCAAAAAGAATAGGAAAAAATTGCTTCTAAAAATGAAAGTAAAAAAAAAAAAAAAGAAAAATGGCACGTCATCGATGCAGGCTTTCGTTTCCTTCGTCAAGGATTAACCGGCCATGCATACGTAGATACTGCTGGTGGAATATGAGTATCGACGTTATCGAGTGGCCACGTCAAAGGAAAGGCCGAGCAGGAACCGAAGCCGGGACAAATACGCCGTTGCCGAGGCACGAGGATCGCGGCGGCATTTATTATTCACCCGGCTCGAAAGGGTCCTGGCGCGTGTGTGCGCGGCTCGATCGTGGGTAAACGTCCCCGAGATCGTAATGTGGGCTTTACTTTAACGATTAGGTTTTTCGCGAGCG
>NW_006263351.1:1322411-1325318 GCF_000469605.1 Apis dorsata | reverse complement strand
CGCCGCCACCGTCGTCGTCGTCGTCGTCGTCGTCGTCGTCGTTTCTCCTCCTCGTCGCCGTGCGACAGGACGGCTCACTCGGAATTGATTCGAGGAATAATCAATGCTGGGGACTAACGTCGTTCCCGTGTACGCGCTCGAATAAAGCGCCGCGACGAAAAACTGTGTTTGCTTCCTTTCCGGTGGGAGCTGCTGCTCTCTCTCTCTCTCTCTCCCCTTCGCGAATTTCTTCTTCTTCCCTCGAACATCACTGTTTTAAGGGGATGATCGTTGAAAGGAGATGGTATGGATTGGTGGTTGTTCGAGCTTGATTTGAAATTATACGTGTGTTTAAGATAAGAAATTTGGGCGTATAAATATATAAGCGTTGAAAGAGTGTTATATATTTGTTTATAGAAAATGATGAAGAGAGAAGATTGATTAATTTTTATAAGAAACGTGGATTTAATTAAACTTGTTTTAAAGATAAAATTTAAATTCTGTTATTAAGAAGTGTAATTTATACACTTTTGTTATATAAAGTGTTAAGAAACTTAATCAGTGCTTGATAAAGTAAAGATTTCATTGTATTGTGGCATAAAAAGTTATGAGTGCTAAAATATTTTAATATTAAAAGTACCAAGAGATCAAAAGTTTAGGAATAGATAAATAAAAAAAGAAAATAATTTATCATCGGAAGTTTTGATTAATATTTTAATAATAATCCAGGAAAAGATAGAACGTAGCAAAATTATTAATAATCAATATTTTTTACAAAGCTTTACAGACAAAAAATTTCAAAATTTATTCAAAATTATTCCAAAAAAGCTTCTAAAGCTTCCAAGTTATTAAATGTTGATTAAATGAATCGTTTATCACAGTTGATTGGAATGATATTAATAACAAATAAACTAAACAATTAGTAGTAAAAAAAAAACTGCAAAAAATAACAAATTTTCTTAAAAATTAATTCAAATTATCGTGGACGATTTTCTTCCTGCAGAAATGGCAAAAGGTTAAATTTCTTTATAAACGAAACGTTCGATACCATTGTTCCATATGGGCAAGACAGATGCGTGAATTGTCATAGAGTACTGGCTATTGAATATTTAATGAACATCGATGGCATCGTTTTGTCAACACGCGATCCCGAACATGGTTTGTATCGATCGTGCAGGGAAGGCGTTTTCGTTCGGCTGCGGATATCAGCTGTCGATCGACGAGTGGTGCACGACCGAAAGACAAATTCTTCTCCTTTTAATCTCTCTTCTTCTTCTTCTGACCCTAGCGAACGTTCTCATTCGAATAAATTTAAATATCGAGTTTAATATTGAAACGAATAAAAATATTTTATACGAAGCATTCCTCGATGAACATCGAAAAAGAGAATGAAAAGAATGGAAAATCGAAATCTTAAAATATTATATTATTTATTTCAATAAATTATATCAATAAATTTAAAAAAAGTTTCCAGTAATATAATTAAAATAAAATTGGCTCAATAACTATCATAATTATCACACTCACAAAAAGAAAAATATATATATTGTACATTTCTCAATAAAAGAAACTCAAATTTTTACAAATGATGAAAACTATAAATTCGCATTCGCAAGTTTCTGTCACGAGTCTTGGCCACATACATGCATACGTATGTTACAAAGAAGACAAGTGAGCCGGCAAGCTTTGATTGCAAGGATCCAACAAGTACCGTTGAAATCTCAATCTGAACTCCCCATCTCGCAGCCAAACCTTTACCAACATCTCTAAAAACTCTCTAGACCGTCCAAATATAATACCCACCCAAGAATCCGAAATTCTGAGATAGAGCGCATCTCGATCCAGCGAGATCCAGCTGCCGGCAAAAGCGAATTTCAGCGGAATGATCGTCGAACAGCATCAAAGATGAAACGGGTGGATGTAAAGTGTTACAGCGATTACTGAAATATTAAGAACGCTCGGCCGTTGCCTCTATTATTAACCTCAAAGGAACCCTGTCAACGTGAACCGCGGGCGCAAACGTTCGTTTAATACGTGTCTGGTGACAAATGCGAGGCCTTTTTTCTTTTCTTTTCTTTTTGTTTTTTTCGCGGGACGCGGAACCGTCCGAAAGGTTCAAAGGGAGGAGAGAAGTTTTCGACTTCGAGAAATCGGCAGGAATGATGTGAAATGATGCGTGATGACGATTGCAGAATCTTTTGAAGTGGTGAAAAGTTATATCAGAGTTTGTGCCAATTTTTTGACAAGATTAGAAAACTATGTATTTGAATATTTTGTATAATTTAAGAGAAGATTCTTTTAGCTTAGAGTGGTTGAAGTTAATTGATATAAATGAATATTAGAAAGGGATATATTGAATGAGATAATCCGTTTATTATAATTGAAACTATTTTTTAAATAGTCTTTTTGTCTTAGTTTGAGCTTAATTGCTCGGAGCTACTCACATTTTTAAAATTAAAAAATTAAAAAATCTTTGAAATAATCTCGATATATTGCATTATAAATTACTACAAGGTTTTTAATAAAAATAAATTGAAGCTTGTCGTTGAATAGATTGAACAGAGAAAATATAATATATCTGTTTTTGATCTATGGAAATAATTGAAGATTGAAGACGTTTACTTTTGGTAAAGTGTTTGTGCCGAGTTACTATTGCTTTCCAAAGTTGAGAACGATAGTTCTGCAGGTCAGAATTGGAGTTAGAGGGCATTTTGATGTTTGGACAGTACTGGATCGTACTGCGAAAATACAATGCAGTTACAGTGAAAATTACTAAACGTTACGAACTATAATATCGAATTATTGTTACGAGCTGAGAATGTCAACAATGATTTCAGTTCGATATAAATAATCGGGGATAATCGAGAAACATAATCTTTCTAAGTCGTGATAATTTTAATAAGCACAAACATGTAAAGTTTTTACTTC
>NW_006263351.1:1320994-1322212 GCF_000469605.1 Apis dorsata | reverse complement strand
AATTTTTTTTTTTTTTTTTTTTTTCTTCTTTTTTTTTACTCATCGAGAAATAACAAGTTTCACTTATAAACTATAATTAACTCAGACATGCTCTCATCATTCTCTTGATGATGATAGAGGATGATGCAAGGCAAATTTTATTTTGCGATTATTTTCTTCGAAGAATTGGCTTTTTTCTTTTTTTCTTAAATAACCTATTAGAATTATTTATACTTGTTTCAATTATTACACAAATTTATCCATCCAAGTTATTATTAACGTTAAAATAAGAAGATTGTCACGAATACGTTGATCAATTTTCATTAACATTTAAAATTATTAAAATTATATAATACGTATACTCAAGTATATACGTATAAAATTAACATGGTATTATTAGATAAATATAATTAGGTATATTATACTACAATTTGTTTTAAAAAATAAATTGCATCATGATCATCAAATAATAATTCTCTTCCTCCTAGTAATAGAGACGAATCTTTTACAATTTTAAAATATTGCGTGTTTAAAAATTTATATGCTTCTCTTTCTCCCATGCAAATGAAAAATTATTTTTATTGTTAAAACTTGTATATGGATTAATATCAAATTCAGAATAAAAAAAAAGGAAGAAAACTAAATTTTTCATTGTGAAAGATACGCGAGCTGGTTTGACTATCGGCAGGAGAGATCTCGGACGAAACCGAATTTATGCATCGGTGGCTTGGAAGAATATCCAACGCCGACCAAAATATTCCTCGAGTCACGAAATAACAGAGGTGAGTTTCGAGAACCGGTTTCGGAAAGGAAAACGATACGCACCGCGTTAAAGGGTTAATACGCCGAATACCGAAAACATGGAATCTCGAGGATAAACATTGGTAATCGTTGTTTCCTTCAATTTGAACAACAAAAACAACAACAACAACAACAAAATAATAAAAAATATACATAATCCAGCGTGTATCGAATTCGAAATATCGAATCCAAGAACCTAACCTGAATTCTGTTCCAAGTTGAGTGGCTATAGCGCGTAGTGATCGAATTCATTACTCTGCCAGAGCTTACTCCGCTATCTCGAGTTCCAGCCAAACAGTTAGAAAATTCTAATTAAACTGATTGGCAAAGTTTTAACAAGGTATCACCGTGATGAAAGTACGAACCTTTTAGGCTGCGGCTAGATATACGTCAAACAGACCGAACCGTTGATAATTCACCTATTTATATACCGTAACA
>NW_006263351.1:1320257-1320827 GCF_000469605.1 Apis dorsata | reverse complement strand
AAAAAAAAAAAAAAAAAAGAAAAAAAGAAAAATCTATATCGATCTTCTCCAGAGAACACGAGTCTGGAAAACTCGAGAGAAAGAAACGGAACATTCTTGTCGAAAAAAAATAAAACGATGTCCGGGATAACAGATTAATTAGAATCACCGGTTCAACGAATTTGGCCAGGATTGTGCAAACGGTTTCCCGAACATAGCGGTACCAGGATGAATGAAACGTGGGCAAACACGGCTCAAAGAAAGTCAGCAAAGATCGGGCGGCGATCGGAGAGAGGGCGCCAGTGTCAATCGGTTTCCACCTGGAGCTTGACGGTATTCGTGCAAACTGTGAAAGCAATTGGCGACCCGTTCAGGGAATATTCGGCCGGCAAACGAGTCAAATATCGCGTTTGATACGCTATCGAGCCGAGTAATGATATTTGGACAGGGGCTCGTATGACCTGGAAGGTTTGCTAGAAGGGTTCGCCCGGACGCCTGCCGTGCGCACACACGCGGAACGTGTCTTCGTATACGTTTGCCCGGTAATTGTGGGTAATACGTGGGCTACTTCGATTGTACCGAGTGAGAAGT
>NW_006263351.1:1317195-1320025 GCF_000469605.1 Apis dorsata | reverse complement strand
TTTTTTTTTTTTTTTTTTTTTTTTGAAAATCGTAATAAAAGTTTTTGGAGACTTTGTGACGGAGTGAAATTAAATTAAATTCACTTTTAATATATCATCGAGAGTTAGCATTTTCTTCAACCCAATTTCAAATGTGGTTCAAAGTTTCTCGATCCATAAAATTATTTTAACACGGAAAGAAGATATTATACGTGAAGTCAATACAAAATAATTTTAAAAGTGGTTTGTTAAGATATTTTAAAATATTCTTATACCTTGATTATTAAAAAAAATATTGCGTATAGATATTAATTGCGTATAGAATATATTCTAGAATATTATCATTATTTTTTATTCTACTCTGTTATTCAGAAATATCGGGGATTTTATATCTTTACATCGGAATTAAAAAGGAATTTTCGAATTTACCCGTAATTCATTTAAAGGAATTAGAGTTGAAAATTTGTCGCGCAGAAATTTTCAATAGGTTATTTGTACAGGTTTTTGCAGGGGTTTGAGGATCTTTTAATAGAATCGTTGGCAAAAGATAGCCGAGAGATAATGAAAGCAAGCGAAGGAATTAAACTTTTTCCCCCTTGTTTCAACTTTTAATTATTCTCTAGGTGCTTGGTTATTTTCTTAAGGAAGAATTATTATTCTTCATTACGCGGCGAGAGGACGTCTCCTCCGCGCGATCGTTCCGCGCGATCACGGCTGAAAATCGCGAAAATCTAATTAATCGTATGCAGGAAACTGTGGCGGATGTTCGGCGCAACGCCCAGTAACTAATTAACCTTCGTCGATCCATCATTCGCCGTCGTGCAGGAGGGGAAGGGGGAGGGGAGAGTGGGCAACAGGCAATCACATCGAAAGCCTGTTACGAGGCGAAGGAATATTAGAAAACACGAATGCTCGTTGAACGATTGGAAAACCGATTGTTCTCTCGCCCGTTCTGCCACCACCCGCCTCGTTTACTCCTCCTTTTTTATCCCTTGATTCGTGGTTATTATTTCAACGACGACTTCCATCCGCGATATATATAGTGGGATGGAATGAAAAAGGAAAAAAAAGAAATGGAAAAAAAATGAAATGAAATTGATATGATTATCTTTTAACAGTGGAAAAAAAAAAACTTGCGTTTAATTTTATCGATTTGAAACATTGTTCCCGTGAAATTATTAATGTTTGAGATGCGGTAAAATCTTTTAAACATTTTTCAAAATTTTTGACTCTTATTAATGATAAATTTGTTGATGGGTTGTAATTATAAAACGAATAAAATGTAAAGTAATACTCGCAATATGAATATGCAAAGTAAGAATATTCACGAACTGATAATATTCTTTAACCTAAATTTCGAATTTTTATATCCAAAATTATTTTCGCGAAGAAATATTAATAATTTGATAAAATCAAAAGTTATTGTAAATTACCGAATAAAAATTTATAAAATCAACATCATGATTTTATTAATTTGGAAGGCGATTTATCCTCCATTGCTATGCAACTTACGATATCATACATTCGTTCATTTTTATTTTTCTTTATAATATTTATTATACTTCTATAAATATTAATTTTAAATTAATGAGAAACAATTAATAAAAACGCATGCTCTATTGTTCGATAACATTGATATCCAAGCCTGTAACGGAATTGTTTCTTAATCTCGTTCAAATTTCGCGCCTTAATTCTGTCCTTTGCTATGCCGATGTTCTCTCTCTCTCTCTCTCTTTCACTCTGTTAGTTTGCTCAAGGAAAGATCTTTTCTCCAACAGCGAGATCATTTCCAGTTAGATTGTCGGCTTAAAGGGTGAAAAGAGAGAAGAGAGGGGGGTAAGGGGAGGGGTGGGTGGGGGAGGAAAAGGAGAGAGAGAGAGAATGGAAGCGCGCGCGTGCCGCAAATAAGCGTCGATAAATCCGAGACGTAATACAAGCGGGTCGGCCGCGGGGCAACTTAATCCAGGGCCAAATTAAATCGTGGCCCCGACAAATCTGTGCTTCCCGAGTGATTTGTGGCTCCGTTTGATGCCGCCTCCATATCGGAAATAGCTCGAACCACCCGTGCCCTCGGTCATGGTGTTATTCAGGAATCAATGGAATTTTGTTCCTTATGTTTCCCTTTGCCTTGCTTTTGCTTTGCCATATCGCGAATGTTTTTTTTTTTTTGAGATGAACGTGATTTGATTCCAATGAATCAGTCATCTGTTGTAATTGTTGAATCTGTGTTTTAATTTTTTTTTTTTTTTTTTTTATATATTTGACAAGGATAACTCCAGAAAGTTCATAATTTAGAATTCAGTTAATGAAATCTTGATATCTTTCAGACAATTTTCTTTGGACTGAGTTTTGAGAATAATTATTATTATTCGTGTTTTCCATTCCCCATCACTCCTTTGCTTTTATTGTGAATTTTTTTTTTTTTTGAATTTTGTTTTATTTATTTTTTTAAAATCTATTTGAGGAGAATCATTCTAGAGGATGTTACAAGTCTTGGTATTAATTTTGTATGCTTCCAATTTTTTAAGAATTGCCCACTTTCGCCCTCTCTCTTTCCTTTCATAATGAAAGACTGAATATTTCAACTTGACTCGATGAATTTTATCCCCACTGTGTGAATTTCTATTTTATTTATATTTTTTTTCTTCTCGCAAAGATTTTTAAATTGCATCATTAGAATGCTGGCCGTACGGCTGTTCGATTCTTCCACAACGCACAATCACTTTCTAAACTGTGGAGGGAGGGGGAGGAGGGAAGGGGAGGATATGAAAAAAATAAAAAGGATCGAACGCACACCTGGCGACTGTGGAATTTCCATGGAGGCCTTGAAGAGGAGGTCCCTTAGCCGCGA
>NW_006263351.1:1314041-1317117 GCF_000469605.1 Apis dorsata | reverse complement strand
GCGCGTGGATCGCGCGTCGCGCACGCCGATCGATAGCCCTTAATGGCGGACAAATTGTGAACGTTGACAGGAAGATGGAGGGAGGCCATTTCGCGGGGAACCGAAGTTCGCTAATTGCAAGGGATAATCGAAGTTAACGGTCCTGTTGAGCGATTTTAACGGTCGTGACGCCGAAGGGTTTCTTCGCGGTGAGATCATCGCGCCCTCGCGATCCCGGAAACCGCCATTCCTCGTTTCGATGGTATTTCCACGCGCCACGCGCGTTTAAGGAAGTAATTATTCCCAGATAACTTTGGATACATCGATCGTTAAACACTGATTATTTTTTTTTTTTTTTTTTTCGAAATTCTAGGATATTCGTTTCGTTTCCGATGAAAATTTTTCTCTCTTTTTCGAAAAACAGTTATCCAATTGTCATGAAAAAGAATTGGAATTTGAATATTTTCGTTGGGATCTCAAATATTTTAGTTTTGAATATTTCTGTTAGGATCTGGAATTTTTTTTAGTTTTCGAACAGTTTTTGAAAATATTTTGTTATTGGTGGTATATTTTTCTAGAGGAAAAAGAAAAAAAAGATTTTGCTTTTAATTTTATTATTAAAATTTTTTCACTTAAATAAGTAACATTTATTCATTTTCACTTAAATAAGTAATAAATTATTCGAAAGAATTAAATGCAATTTGTCTAATCGAATATAATATTGATCAAACTGAAGTATTTATATTTATAAGTAATATTTCTTATCGATGGATGATAAGATAATTTCAATTATAAATAACTAAAGTAACTAGAACTAACAAAAAGTAACTAAAAGTAATGAAGAATAAAATACTACTAATGTTTTCAAAAAGTTATTTCTTTTAATTTCATTTATATTTTTCTAGAAGAAAATAAAAAGGGAGATATTGCAGACAAGCAAACGAGATATGAAACTGTTTCATTCATAGCTTAGAATTTCACTTTTTATTCGATGAGATTTATACAGAGTGTTTTATTATTTCGAAATTATTTCCAAAATTTAGTCAGTATAAATGGAAGAATATATATCCTCGTTCCAAATATATGTCTCGATATTAAACTCTGGAAATTGTTCGCAACGATCCACTATTTTGGTAATTAAATGGCAGTAAAAACAGTTTATGCCTTTGTCCTTGTGTTTGAATTATAGCCGTTTTTATGTTTGCTCAGCTTGTACCAGTTTATCTTTATAGCTCTACGTAAACATTCTTTTTCACCCATTTATTACATCTTTTTTTTTTTTTTTTTCGTACGAAAGATTTGATTTAATCCATCGTAAAAGTCAATCAATCTTGAACCAACATCAATTAATTATTTTTAATTATTTTCAAAATCCTATTTAATTGCATTTCCAACCTCCTTATGAAAAATTCATCCATCCAATTTAAAACTTTTCAATCCATTTTCAAGACAGTATAACAATTCGCTCTTCCAATTTCGTAGGCAATCGCCATTTCCCTTTTTGCGCGAGACCACCGATAGCGATCGACGAATCGAAAAAAAGAGAAAGAAAAAAAAAAAAAAGAACAAAGCCACGAGGATCAATGCGTGAAAGAGATGGAAAGAGGCCGCTAACGATCGAGAACGTGCGTCAACGTCACCGGTTGAACCACTCTCGTTTTCGACGACGTCGGCCTTCGTTCTCTTTATTTCGACGAGCAGTTCGAAACAAAGAGGGGGGAGGGGGAGAAAAAAAGAAAGAAAGAAAGAAAAAAGAAGAAGAAGAAGAGAAAAAAAAAAGGAGAAAATATATTTGCGGTGTTCCTTTTCCCGGGATCCGACGGGAAGAATTAAAATTCATGGGCGCGCAGCGGTGTGGCGGTCGGTAACAACCCCCGAGTCGGGAAAAAGAAGAGGAGGGAGCGATGGAGGGGGCGGTTAGCAGGGGGTGAGGCAAAACGCTCGCTCTGGACAAGCTCTGACTCCTTTGCAATAGTCGCGCGCTTCTTTCTTTCTTTTTTCTTTTTTTTTTCTTTTTTTCTCTCTCTCTCTTTCTCTCTTTCATCTACCTTACTCTCTCTCTCTCTCTCTCTCTCTCTCGTTCTTTCTTTCTTTCTTTCTCTCTTAAAGATCGAGTAAGTTGCATTTCTATTCACCGTTTTGCGACACGTGGAAAATAAATCTTCGGGCTCTTTTAAGATGTTCTTTAATTTGACAAAAAAAAGAGAGAGAGAGAGAGAGGGAAAGAGAAGGAAGAAGAAAAGATAAACAACGCGAAGGCGTTAAACGGACGGTTAAAATGTTTCACCGCAAGATTTATCACGATTAACCTGTCGTAAAATTTCGCCAACAGATTTAGCGTTTTAATAATCGGTGGGTTTATGATCGTGTAGCTCGTTGTTTCGTCGGTTCGAGAGATTTAATTAATTAAGTACCCGCTTTCTTATGAATTTTTTTTTCATTTTTTATTCCCTCAAGTTTGATAAGAGAGTTCGTAAGAATTAATTATGCAACGAAGTATTATATTACATATTTATAAATCAAATTCTACATAGAAGATTCATTTTATGTAGGATTCGAATATTAATATAACGATGAATTGTAATAATTTGAGAAATATTTGATATTTGATAGAATATTAGAATGAATTAAAAATTTGTACACTTATAAGCGTTTAAAAGTAATGTTTTATTAAAGATATAATTAAAATATATAAAGTTTTAAGGGAAGTAGGATAATATCTCTCTCATTACAAATAATCCTCATAAAGAAATCAAATCCGATGTATAGCGCGACATATTTTATCCCACCACCAACTCTTGCCTCTGTTAGTTTCTAACGTTTCAAACGGAGTTCGCCCTCGGTTGATTCGATTAAAACGATTCGAGCCTCGCCGAAAGGAAGCTCGCTGAAATTTTTCTTTCCGCAGGATCGTGTGGCCGTAGTGTACACACAGGTCGCGGACTCGTCAAAGCCTGCGTCCAAGGTAAACCACCCCCGTTTACCCTTGGAGAGCGAGTGGGTCTGCGGACACTTTTGGTATCGTTTGCTTGTAAAAATAGTGACGATTCGGGTGGAAACTCGAATTAACGTCCGCTCTTAATCCGCGCCACGTTAT
>NW_006263351.1:1311980-1313904 GCF_000469605.1 Apis dorsata | reverse complement strand
CTCCTCCTATCTTCCTTTTTTTCCCCTCCCCCTTTTTCATCGGTTTCCACCCTTTTCGGGTGTTTCGTTAACGTGGCCTCGGGCCCTTGTGCAAATTCATGTTGATTTTTCTTTACGCCGAATGAATCGACACGGGTCGTTATCCATCGTTTCCGCGAATTTTCCACTTTCTCCGTGAGAGTTAAACGCTGTACGTTCACGCTGTCCCGACGTTTCTCGTTGTTTTGGTAGACGGTGTTTGAAGCGGTCGTGAAGGGAATCCGTTTGAATAGCAAGGAAGGAAAAAAAAAAAGAATTCTATCTCTGTTTCAAGTTAAACTCTTGGTTAACGAGACGATAGGTTTAATTCGATTTGAGCCGGAATTAACAAATCTCTCCTTTCACGATTCCTTGGAATTTATAGAGAAATTATTCAAAAATAACGTGATTGAGTATAGTGTCGATACGTTTGTTATATTTTAATTTAAAACTTGAAGATTGAATATTTTGTTTTTCTTATTGGAAATCAAATTCGAGGATTTTATAATATAAAATTATTAATTACTAATATTAAGAAGATTTTAAGAAACAGATATTCTATTAAAAAATTATTGACGATTGACAAATATAGTTGTAAGAATTATCAAACAATCGATCAAAATTAATTTTGATAATTTGAATTTTATTTCTCTTCGAGTCAAGTTTTGGTTAATATTATTTTCAATAAAGCTACGAGTGTTAAATTTCTTATATTTCGATCATTCCATCTGGAATAATCTTGGTAATTTAAATGGCAAGGGTAAAAAAAATTCTATCTCGGTTTCAAATCAAACTTTCAAACTTTTACTTAACGAGACGATAAATCGTAAATCTTTTACACAAATCTTTCCTTTCAAAATTCTTTAGAATTTATATACATAAAATGATATTTTATTAATATTTTACACGTCGAAACTTTTACTTTGATATCCATCGATGAAATAACTTGTGAATTTTCTAAAAATTGAAATTTAGAACGCATAATGCGAGGTATGAAGGAAAAGTAGGAAAATATATTTTGTTTCCCTTTATCACTGCAACAATTTTTTTTTTTTTAAGTCTTGTAACTGGTAGTGTACTCTACTATTACTTCAAATTTTACGATCGTATCACTTGTCGTTCGTGTGTAATGACAGTTATAATGGACACGTGTTTCATTTTCACAAGTGAAAAACAAAATGTCTGGTGATTTTTTAAAAAAATAATAATGAATTAACATTATGGAATTAAAAAAAAAAAATGTTTCAAAGATAATAGCGATGATAACATAGAATACATAATACGTATTTAGCATTTTGATGATCTTCGAAACATTTCTTTTAATCTTAAAGAAGCTATTCAGTATTCAAATCGTTCAGATCGTATTGCAAGACAGCGAAATATCCTGTTTTATTTGTGAAAATGATTGATATACAAACTATAAATTATATATATTTTTTTTAAATAATTATATTACATAGAGATTGATTTTTTTTTTATTAATCATAACGAAAAATAACAAATATTTTATCTATGAAGAGCTATCGATTTTTCTTAAAAACATTTTATGAAAATAAGAAAAGAATACATTTTTCATTCGATCTTTATCTTTTAAAAATATATATTTAATAATTATAAAATAGAAACATTTGATGTCTTTATTAATATAATTTAATATTACAACTCGAAAATAGAATAATAGTCTAATTAAAAATTCGCTTTACCAATACCAAAAAAACAAAAAAAAAAAAACTTATCTCCGCTTCGTAGATATCTCATTCTAAGAATAATTCATTCAAAAACACCGGAAATCAAAATTTTTAGACAAATTTCCTTATCAAATACCACTCAAATACTTTATCTATACCTAATTTCCAAATAGTCACCAAACGTTTCCCCTTCCCCCTCGTTTTGCCCCAATCTTTAA
>NW_006263351.1:1308573-1311534 GCF_000469605.1 Apis dorsata | reverse complement strand
AGAAAAAGCGGAACACGATGGAAGGAATAGAAAAGAGATAGATCAGAGAAGGAGGATCGACGAGAGAGAGAGGGAGGGTGGTTCTGGAACGGGTCAGGGTTCGATGGAACGGTGTTCGGGGACGGTTGTACCGTGTACTCAACCTAATAACCGCGATCAGCCGTCGCTTATGTGTGCCTAATATATCGAATTATAGCGGCGTGCCTTGAATGACAAACTATCGGTTGGTGGAGGAAACAGGGTGCGGGGGTGGGTGGGCGTCTAGGTTGCCGGGCATCATCCTGGTTTTGAGACTATTCGAGGTTGGACCATTTAAAATACCAGAGATACCATTTTCCATTCTTCATTTCATTCTTGGTTCTTAAATTTGTTTGATTTTTTCTTTTTCTTCTTCTTCTTCTTCTTCTTTTTGTCTTTTTATTCGATGAATAGATTAGAAAATTAATTTAATTGTTAGATAATTATTTAAGAAATTTAATGCCTCTTTCCACAACGAGCGAAGAATGGATGTATTATAGCGGGGATTAATTTTAAATACTTTTACTCTATTAGTATTTATAGATATTAGATTGACTTTCTAGCATAAATTTTAATAGTAAAAACCTGTATTATTTATCTAAAACTTTTCTAATTAAAAATTCAAAGGAACTAATCACCATGCTATGAATTTTTATGTAACTAAAACGTGTTCGAATATTCAAGTAATTTACAGAAAATATGTTGTTATGCAAAATATACGCTAAATTAAAAAGTTTATTTTACTTAGCATAACTTGTAAATATTTCGTTTTTTATTATTCTTCGAATGCTGTTGGAAAATAGCAAATAAAAGATCTTGAAAAAAAGGAAAAAAAAAAAAAAAAAGAAAAGAAAAGAAATAGTATTTCCAAAACAAAGTGTAACCTTGTTCTTAATTCCTCCTCGTTAATTTTATATCTATATTACCATAGCCCGTAATTGTTTCTTTATTAATACATTACGAACTTGCATTTCTCGCTTAATTGCGACGTCGATATCAATTACTTCTCTTCAAAAGTTTCCCTAATTACCAATTAAGTTGTTCCATTTGTTTCGTTCTCGCCGACGCTAAATACACGCTGTACAGTCGAGAAACACGAGTATCGGGGGAAAAAGATTTCATACGATCGAAATTTCATTCGTTGCCTCACGTCGAATTCTAATTATCGCGGCATTCCAACGCCGCATCCCTCTCTCCTCCTCCCCCCGATCAACGATCGCACGATCGTCGAATCGTAATCAAAGTTCGTCCAAGGATTAATTAATCTCTCGATCGTCTCGACGTCCACCGCTCGTTTTCCAGCTTCCTTACGGGGTCAGGGAATCTCGATTAAAAACAAATACGCATGAATTATGCAAGAAATTGACGAGTTTCGTGGATCGAAAAGGGATCCGTATTAATTGGCAAATCGTTCCACGCGCTTTTGCCCATTCGTTAACGAGTAACCTTTCTCGAATTTTTTCGTCACCGACGTTTTTCGACGTCGCCTTCTTGCGTCTCGTAATTACACGCGAACGATCACACGGAATGCAAAACGTGGAGAATCGTCACTTTTTAAAAAAGTTTCGAAGCCTCGAAGAATCGGTTAAGGGTTTACGTTCTAAATATGGATGGATCTAAAGTAAGAAAAGAAGGGCCGCTCTGAATTCTGGACCAGTCTTGCCAACGTTTACGCGGGTTGGCAATTTAAAACCGGGACGGCGAGCAACACGCATAATTGGCTCCCGCAATGTCGCCTTGTTTTCCCTTTCTGGGGTGGAGAATCGAATTTGGCGCGGCTTACTGCGCGCGAATCTCGGCGCACTGGAATCTCGTTGTCGAATTTCAACCTATTTACAACGAATTTGTTATAGTTAATTACAGGTTTAAAGAAATTTTTCTTTTTTATATTATTGATACAATATAATTATACTATTACTGATACCACTATTGGGATAAAAGGGAATCTTGATTGACTGGTTTTGTCGAGAGAATATAAGAAACAAAGGTTATTTTTAAATGATATATATTCAATAAAGAATATAATTACTTTTTTATAAGTTTATTTAAGCTCTTATATTGCATTATACATATTTATGTATTTATAAAATTAATATTAGGAAAACGTATCGTGTAATTCAAGAAGAAATTCTTTTGTTGTGTCAATTATAAATTTATAACACATATTGTAAAACGATGGATATAGAAAATATTGTATATCTTATTTGTTTAAAATTAATTGATAGATTATATTGATTTAAATTGTATATTTAATTCTAATATTTATCTAGACATTTAATTGTTAAATTTTGTATCAAATTATTTTAATTATCAGTAAGAAGAAGATAATAAGTATTCCCTTTTCATTATTAACTCATCTTTAATTTGCATTTGAGTAAAATTCTGTTACAGTAGAATCTTCATCGTTATAATTAATAAAGACACAAAGTAAATTTTTGAAATTTTTTCACTTCTATGCTACAGGAAAAGGCATCCGTTTATAATCTAACCTAACCTGACCAAACTATATCTACCTTTCATAATTAAATATCGCAAAATTATCGAGTAACTTCGATCGTCCGAATTGTAATTTTGTCCAATTATTTCATGCTTCACTTCTATATTCTCATAAATCTGTACTAATAAAATCATACTAACAAAATCGAATATTTTCGAATATTCACCATAACGTAATATCTTAATCACTTTCTTCCTTCGATAAACAACCCCAATACAATTAACTATACTATACTATAATCACCACTCTCTAAAACGATATAAAATAAATTTCAATTAATAAAACGATCCATTTTAATATATCCAGCATATTCTTTGCGATCGAAAAACTAGGGAAAAGCCACGTATCATTATCCCGGGCATAGGTACGAAAGCGAACACCACCGGGTGGCCCGGTCAATTAAACACGAAAACGTGGCTCGATCCCCCTGGTACGCACGCCTCCCC
>NW_006263351.1:1303944-1308118 GCF_000469605.1 Apis dorsata | reverse complement strand
TGCCTGTTTTTGGAAGGCTAGAAATCTATGGCGGCGCGGCTATGGCCGACAAGGGTCGATTTCGCCGATCATCGCTAATTGGGCCGATGCGTTTCTTTCAGGGCATTCGCTCATCAAGGGTTGCGTTTTGGATTACGCATTTTTTTTTTTTTGAAATATATTTTGTTTTTGGATATATTGATTTTGGTATTTTGGATTTTAAGAAGTATTATAGAAATTTATTAGAGAAGTATTATAGAAATTTATTATAGTAATTTTTTGAGGGGACGGGGAGGGAGATTGTGTTGTTCCGTTAAATTTCTTGACTTTAAATTTAATTTGGAAATATTGGCATGCGAAAGAAATCAAGAAATATTATTTAATTTTGCTCCGAGTTTCGTAAATTTAACACTGCTATGTCTTAACACAGATTTAAAAATGTTACATTCAATCGCTTACTTAATTTAAAATACAATTAAGCTTTATAATACTCTTACATTATATTTATATTTATAACTTTTACTATTTTATATATACCTATTTCCATTAAAATTAACTTTCTATATTATCCTACAAATAAATCATCCAATAAGCTTCAAAAAATTGAAATTAACATTTAAACTATTCTCTTCGACAATTATCAAAGAAACTTCCTTTTTCTTTTCCCCCCTCCCCGACAAATTTATTCGAAATCGAACAACAACAACGTCTTCATTCGTTGCGAGCGGATTTCACGTCGGATCGGTACGTCGGCAAAGTTCCCCTGAAATTCCCTTTTAACGCGAAATCTGTCTCATTAACAATCTAATTAATAATCCAATTACGCGGTAAGATCCGGCTCCCTCCGGCATATTTTCACGGTAACGGGAAAACAATTCTGTCGGTCGTTTCCCTTCTGGCCCCTGCACCCACCTTTGCACGAGAAATGGCGCTGTGTGTTAGGAGGAGGAGGAGGAGGAAGGGGTGACACGGGGCGCTCCGGGGTTGTTGCCTCATCCCCCTGAAATTTAATAAGCAATTACCAGGGATGAAACGAGACGCATCTGTGTACCTGTACAGAGAGAGAGAGAGAGAAAGAGGGCAAGAGAGAGTGAGAGAGAAAGAAGAGAGCGAGGAGAAGTTATATGAACCCGAACAGAGGGACGAGGTGAGAGAAAGAAAAAGGGGTGAGGAGGACTGGCTGTACGTCCTCTCTGGCGCACTTGAGAGGAAACAAGGGGGGACGCGCCTAGGTACACAGTATTTCCGATAAATTATGTTTGGTCTGGGCGATTTGTTCAACGCGACGCCCGCAATCCGAAAAACCTCTTATTTGCGAAATTTACCGGGTTGGACGGAGCGAGCGTTGGCAAGAGCCTCTCTTCTTCTGCGGTTTCCGTGCAGTGGGTCCGAGATGAAAGTTCGCCCTGATGAAATTTATAATTGCGCTCCTCTGGCAGGGGGGCTAGCGTCTTTTTGAAACGGAGATCGTCGAATTATCGCATTAATTCGGAATCGTGCGATTTCGTTCGGTTGAAAAGAAAGAAACGAAATATCCTCGTCCTAACTTCGCTTGTAACGAAGCGTTTTTTAATGATATTTCTTACACGTGAGTGAGTTTATGCCGTTCACTATCATTTATTACGCTATTCTATCAATTCGCGAGAAAAATTGTACAAGATGATTGTACAAAGTATGGTTATTATGGAATCTCGAAACGAGGTTCAAGCTGAGCTACCGGAATCAAATTTAATTTTTTCGTATTCGACTTGCATTCATTTTCTCTCTTTCATTCTAATTAAATTCGTAGAAGTTATTTAGTCCAAATAAGCGCTCGGACTGTGGACCGGAATTTCCAGGGGGCGCCACTGTACACGCTAATAAATAGGGATGCATCAGTGACTGTAGATTAGCAATGAGCTTCGCGAAACTTTAAATTTGCGGTTTTTTCTAAACTTTAAACGTATTTCCATCATTTTTGCTTGAATATCTACGATTGAAATTATAGTTATGCTTATATATTGTAGATAAGTTATTAACTCATCAAAAATTATGAAGTTTTTGTAAAGAAGATACATGTATAATGTGATAAAAGTTAAAATCTATTATATTGTGAAAAAATAGATATATATTTATTTAATTTATTTAATTGAAAAAATATATATATATAATTTTATTACATAAATTTATGTGAGAAAAGATGAAATTTTCTACAAATTACTGAAAATACTGATCATCATTTCAATTTATTTCATATCTTATTGAATAAATTATTTTTCTAAACTTTAAACGAATTTCCATCATTTTTACTTGAATATCTACGACTGGAATTACAATTACGCTTATGTATTGATAAGTTAACTCATCAAAAACGATTACTGAACAATGTGTCGAATATAAAGCGTATTTTGATTAAGTACAATATCGTGAAAAAAGATGTATTCCATAGCCAATCTAATCGTATTACGAAAATTCAAAACATCGAGTAAAATAATCGAGTTATTGGGAAGAAGGTGCCCGAGACGAAATTTTCGCGCGATTATTTGGGCGCACGACAACGGGGTTGGCCGAACGGTTTCACGCTCAGCTTCCGTTCGACGATCTCGAGGGCTGACACGCCGAGACTTTCGATCCACCGGTGGAAATTCGATAATACGCGTTCCCCGGCAGTCGGTAGCCCGCAAGGTTCGAACGCCTCTCGAAACGCCACCACGCCACAGGTGGTTGCCAAGTGTCTCATCCCGCGGACCTTCAAATTTTCCACACACCGCCTCGATTACCGTCGGATCAAGCCTTTTCTTCCACGACGAATCTCTCTGATCTCTCGTCACCAGATTTACCTTCTGTAATTTTCACGAAATTTCTTCACCGCGATTCGACTGCGAATTTTTCTTTTCCGTGAAAGATAAGAAAGAGAAAAAAAATGGGGATGGAATTTTTTTCTTTTTTTCATGCATTTATGGCGAACAATTTTTTTCGATACGACGGGAAGAGAGAGAGAGAGAGAGAGCATTTCATTCGAGAATTCCTCGTCAAATTCGAAAACGATTGTTCACGTTGATGAGAGCGGATAAAATATTACGGATTCCGGAACGCCGATCCCTAGTAGGTTGCAATGCGGTTGTTTCATTGGTTCTCCCCCCTCCCCTGGTTCTCGATATGTGTGTATATCGCGAAATTATCGGCGCACCGTCGAATCGAACGTGAACGAACGTTGCGAAAGAATGGAATTTAAACGATACACGCATAATTCTGTGGGCTTTTATTTGCGCGAGAATACGCAATTGATCGTTCCATACGTTTCAAATTGTTTCACCGTATTTATTATTTATCCGCCGCTATTTCGTACCTTTCAATAATTAACCGTCGATTAAAACTTAGAAGATATATACGTCCACCGTGATATATCAAACCATTATCCCTATCTCTTCTTTGCTCACTTATTCGTATCCTGTTTTCCACGCCTTCTTGCCTCGTATAATCAAGCCAGGATACAATTATCGTATTATCACCCTATCACGCAGATTACCCATCATACTTAGTATTTTATCACCGATCATATCGCCGTTCGAACACGCTTTTATCACTTTTAAAAAGAGGGAGCAAAAAAGGAGAATGACGAACCAATTGAAAATTATCCATTTTCAATGTACCATTACATTATCGCTCGAAAGAGTCCCGGGTGTGTTTGCTTATTTTTCGAAAGATATAGTTTAATTGCAGCAAGATTTGCGATGATATTATTTCTCCATTCCGTGATACCGTTACGTGAACTTGGAAAAATTTTTCCTAAGAAGTTAAATTATCTAATTACTTTGAATAATAATTATTTAAAGATTACATTATAACAAAATAACATATGAATCCACAATTAAAAACAGTTTCTATTCCACATTATTTTAAAGAATTCTCTTTTTTTTAACTCGAAAAATTATTTCAATCAATGATCCGTTTAAATACTTTGATTAATATTCGTTCGTTATCATAAACATTTTCATTTTTATTAATTCATTTTTAAATAATTAATAAACACGTTAAGAAACACCAGAGAAGAAGAAATCAAAATTATCCACATCCACCTAAGCATCATTGCAAAATAAAAAAAAAACAAAATTAAAATCCCGTCATCCTCAGTTCGAATCAGTTGGAAACTCTCTCATGCCACAGAGCGAAAGGTGTTAATTACTATTTACCAGGTTGATTGACTGGGGCATAA
>NW_006263351.1:1302078-1303379 GCF_000469605.1 Apis dorsata | reverse complement strand
CGGCCGAGCGAGAGGAAAAGGCGGTTTCCACTCGGCGCTGCGTTTCTACGGCGTGGACCCGTGTGCGACGTGAGGGCATTGGTTGGTGGGCAGCGCGGAGAGCTAGGCGAAAAGGCATTAACAGCCTCTTAACATGCAGATTGCCCCCTAAAGACTTTAGGAGTTGGCCGAACGTTGATTGGACGATTATTTAATACCTCGTCGAGGGGCCTCCGTTAACTCGCCGCGTTAATCCATCGTGTGTGAGCGAGTTGTTGAGTCGATTCACTTGCGCGATTCCGTGGCAATTTCGAGCGGCCGGCACGCTCGAAATTACGCGGCGAGCCTTGTTGTCTTCTCTTCCTCGAGCCGCCTTCTTCACCTCTCTTCTTCTTTTTTTTTTTTTTTTGGATGTTGCGTACTTTTTTTTTTCTTTTGGATATTGGATGCTTGTGATTTTAATGAGGTATGTACGAGGAGAGGGGTGTAGTAAGGGGTGGGATCGATTATGATGATCGGGTTGATAATGATAGTGACAAGACGAAATTGCGCCGCTACCAGTGTTGGACGACGGTACGTGTTTCGTTTAGGCTCGTTTAGACTGATGATCGTCGGACACGAATGAGGGTTGAATTATTAAAATTTTATTGTAATTTATGTTTAATAAACATGAAACGTCTATTAATGTTTATTGATGGTTCCTGAAAATTTAATATCCAATAGTAGAATTATTAATTTGTGATTATTTTTCTTATGTGGGATCGGGATTTAACTTTTTCTTTTCTGTATATCATCATCAGCGTAGATAGATGGAATTTGTAGCACTTTTTGTTTCTTATGACGGATGTTCTTATTATTGTATATTTTCGCATTAAATTGCCGTGGCAAGTTTGAAAACATCGCGATGGCCGATAACGCGACACTAGCGCCACGTGACTATCTAAATATGTCTGTATATTATATATCTGTATATTTGTTTCCCTGAAAACGTATAAGTAAAATCTTGGAATATACATTGTTTATCACTTTCCCAAGAAGGGAATACAATAATTAAAACTTAAATAAATCACTTACTTAATTCACTAACTTATCTCCAAACATATACAAACGGAAATACAATACACATTTACTTAACATTTTCAAACTTCGATCAACCACGAATATTAAAAACAAAGATCCCTTGCAAATTCTCGCGAAAGAAAGAAAAGAAGAAAAAGAAGAAAACGTATCGAATTCCGATTATCGTCACATCAAAGAGAAATGCGAGCATAGAGAAACAAGACTAACGAGAGGCACGCCTCGCCCTAAACCGAGGCCAGAAA
>NW_006263351.1:1297265-1301983 GCF_000469605.1 Apis dorsata | reverse complement strand
GGAACGAGACAGCGCCGAAGGGGAGACGCCAACGTGTCCGGAGAGGAGGGAGGGAGACGTTCTGGGGGACAGTCCGCGTGCTGAATCGTTAATTCGAGGAACCAACAGGAATAGACAAAGATATACCGTTTTAATAGTGACAAAGAAGCTCGGGAAGAGAAGAAGACACGAAGTCTAGCTTGGAGAGGAAGGAGGATCGCCACGTGTATATATATATATATATATATATATATATATATGGACGAGACGAGAAGGGGCTCCGGGGTCCAATCGCGTTTAATAGCACGAAATTACACCGAAATTGGATTCTAATTTACCATCCGCGAGAGGCAAATGTATTCAAATTAGCCGGAGGGGAAATAACGAGTCCTTCGGCCGCGGGATTAAATAAATTTCCTTTCTGTTAATGATTATGTAGATTGAACGACATCTCCTCCTTCGTGTCCCTCTCTCTGGGCCCTGTGTCGCGGCTTTTTTTTTTTTTTTTTACAGCGGACCAGGGTGGTTGGACCCTGCATTGGTCCACCCATGGGGTGGAAGAGGGGCCACGGGACCGAATTAAGGATAATTGCCTCGCGGCGAAGAAACGAGAGAGAGAGAGAGAGACAGACAGAGAGAGAGAGAGAGAAGTGAACAGGGTGAACGATATCGGACCGCAACGTACGGTCCAGAGAACGTTACTACGTACTATAAAGGCTGCCGGTCACCTGGTGAATTGATTTTCGACCACGCGTGTGCTCCGATGGTTAAATATATTCCCTTGATTTTTATCATTTTTTTACCTCGAAGCTCTCATCACGCTTTCCTCCTTTCCTTTCGTACGCGACACCGCGATTTGCATTGGTGATGCGCCTCGTCCGAGTTTACGGTTTAAGGGATAAATAATGCCCGGAGTGGACTCGCGAAAATGCATCTGCATGGGGTTGGTTAATTTAGAGGTGAATTTTTTTCCTTTTTTTTTTTTTGGGTTACGCGCGCGGGTAATGGGAGGATTTGTTGAAAAAGGAAATGGATGATGGAAGAAGGGTGATAAAAGGTGATATTTGGTAAAGGATCGTTCGAATTGGTCAAAGAATTTTTTTAACGAATGTATAAATTTCATGAGTTTGTTGTTTATTGTAATATTTTATTATAAATTGATTGAAAATAATCGTATATGTATCATATATAAAGTTGCAAAAATATAAATTAAAAGTATTGATTCTTGAAATGTGAAAAAAAAAGAAAACAAGGGATATATTTATAACAGATTATAAAAAGTTAAAATTAATGATTGAACATAATGTTAGAAAGAAATAATAAAGTAATTATCATAAATGAGAATAACCATAATAATTCTATATAATCAAAGGAAATAAAAAATAATTGAATTAATGCTAATGTTCACTAATATCCTTCTATCATTTATACATTAATTTTGTTGTCTTATTATCTTACATTAATTTATGTGTTATAATTTATTTTTACATGATACAAACAATAATTGTTTCGTTCTTTTTTTCTTTAAAGATCAAAACATCAATGTAATAATAACATTCTTAATTTATATTTAAAAAAAAAAATATGTCATACGCATTAAAATATTAATTTTTCCAAGTCAAATAAATGAAATCGACTTAATCTCTTAACCGATAGGATCCTAAAACAAGATTGTCACGTAAAAGATCCACAATAGTAGGATAATTAATTTTTTTCATCGCAATTCCATGTCATTAACTAATTCGTAACACATTCGATAAACGTTAATAACACTTTTATCAAGAAGGAGAAAAAATTGCTTCGTAAAATAAACTCCTATTTATAAATTTATAAACACGGCTATTTTGTATTCATACGTGTAGCATGTATTCATTGCACGATATACCTACACGTCTATTATATATCCATTACCTGTCTTGGCGCGATGTGGGCTACGTGGAGACTTTATATAACGCGAATGTGGCAATACCAATTATAAAGCTTCAACCAAGCAGTTATAGTAAATTCATTAACGAACTTTTCTCCCGTTGCGCGGGGTAAAACAAAAAACGAACGCGAGGGCAATAATAAATGTAATGGGCTCTCGACTAGACTAGAGTACCTCCGTTGCTTCCACCCTTCGAACGAGAAAGAAAAAGGCGCGTACGTACACGTATATACACACGTTCGTGCACACAACAGACGAATGCCTGTACGTGCCACGAGGAAAATGGAAATAATCGTGTATCGTATTGTTACGATGTTAAATTTTATTCTATTAACCGTGATCGGTACTTTCGTTGCGTCACTGTCAATTTATCGAAGCTTCCATCATCGGTTTTCATCGTGGATTGAGACGGGAAAAAATTTGAAATAAGCGAGATACCAGAAAATTGAAATATTTGAAATATTATTATTTGAAAGTAATGAAATAACTATTTATTATTTATATTTGAATTCGATGTAAACGATATATTTATTCTTCGTTTAATGACCGTGTACTATTTTTTTATTTCTTAATATTGGACATTGGAAATAGATTGTTACGTTACGTGCAATAATATAAATTCAGTATATCGTATTGCAATAAATAATAAGATTAATAATTGTTCGTTTCAATCACATGGAATAATGCACTTTTTTGAAAAAAAGAATACATATGTACAAATATTTTTTACAATATCCATTCAAATATCATAAAATAAAAATTATTAATAATTGACTTAATTTATTATTTTAATTAATCTCAAATAAATATATAATAAAATATATATAAAATTTGCATATTATTAATGCAAATTTGATTTGAAGATACTTACACGTCATTCGTAACAGTTTAACACATCTCTCGAATGAAAAGGAAGGATGGAATGGAATGGCGGGAATTAATTGAAATTTGAAAAGCGCGCCATTAATAAACCCTCGTTCGTACGTTTTGGAAAACGAATCATCGGTGTCTCGGGCTTTCGGGTTGCATTCGAACTAACGACGATTCCAACATTTCTAAGAAACACCACGGAACTAATTGCGATAAATAAGAGGCCTGCGGCTACGTTTCTACGCTACGTATGCGTGACTGGTTTTTATCCGGCGTGGCATCGTGCTTCCAACCCCGCGGGCTGGAGCCTGTAATTCAACGCGTAATAGCGCTACATTATATCTCAGTGTTTTCGCAAGAAACCGCATTTGTCCCAGTTCCAAAAGTTTCCAGCGTTTTATCGCTTGCCGCTACCGTGCCACGTTCGCGGCTATGGTACACAATGTACAATTTGTAACAATTCATCGCTATTGCCGGCTAACGAGCAAAGGAAGATGAAAAACGTGAAATACGTAGTTTTGGATATGCATAAACGCATTGTTATATGGATATCAAAATAGGGGGATCCCGTGATATACGAGCGATTTCGATCGATCGTTTCTTTCTCTTCAACTTTGAATTTCGTGAATATTTTTTTTGGACGGTTAATATTATTTTTTAGTAGCTATTATTGTAAATTGGATTTATAGTATTACGCATTCTGATGATATTCTGTCATTTATTAAAATTCTTGAGAGTAAATAAGAATTTTACAATTTTCAATTATTCGTTGAATTATCCACAATTAATATTCAAATCATTGTACCGAAAATTTTTAGTTTTCATTATTGGAAATCGTAATAATTTGAATACTGAGGACGCGACACTAGCGCCACGTGATTAATAATTACTCTAATGAGCTTATATTTATTTATTTATCTATTTGCGCATTTTTTTAATTATTATATGTTTTTGTAAGGAAAGCTCGTTTATTTTTAATGAATATTTAATAATAGGATAATATATTCAAATTGATTTCTATATAATGGAGTATATATATATAAAAAAATAGAAATATAATATGTTTTTCTTATATAATATATATAATAAATATAATATATATAATAAAATTTATGTAAATTTCGATGATCTATTTGTTTAAATTATGATAATAGTAGTCTTATGCATAAATTTAACTTGTACTGTGTACTATGCAGGAATATTATTTCAGAGTTTAGTTTCGTATATATTATTGTTAAATATCATTATATTATACTAGAACTTCATTATTTTCTTATCTATCTAATTAGCAACTTGGTCAATAATTACTTGGTCGATAAAATAAAACTTGTTGCGCATATTATTATCTTTTTTCCAATATAAATGATCCAATGATTTATTATGATTTCTATTATTTATCAGATTTAATTATTTTATATTTTGGAATTGAATATATATTTATATACATATTTATATAAATATTTTTCAATAAATTAAATGCACTTATTAATGCACTTATTAATAAACTCTACAAAAGATATACATTTTTGCAATTGAATTAATTCGTATAAATAAAATTAAACAAACTGTTCTACTACTATAGTTCTACTATAAATGGAATGAAATGAAAATTAAATTGAATTGAATCAAATTATCCTATTATTTCAAAATCAAGGAACAAAAATACATTATTGAATCAATTGATTCGTGGAACATTCATAATTCTCGCATCGATCAGACCGAAACAAATCGGAACGACTTTTGGGCGGAAGTTGCGTAACGCAGAGTGCGTCGTGATGTAAACACGACTGCAACTGCGGCGCCGTGAGATACACCCTTATCAGAAGGGTGGCACGCATTCCCTCATTACCGTGGCCTCGACGAGCAACCCTCTGGTCCCCACCCCTCTGGTTTCCAACCCTCCTTTTATTCCTGTCTCGTGTTCAGTGGCGTAGGGAATGCG
>NW_006263351.1:1286246-1296940 GCF_000469605.1 Apis dorsata | reverse complement strand
AAAAAAAAAAAAAAAAAAAAACACTTGTTTTCGAATCTCTTTTGCCACCATTTTCCTAAAAAAAAAAACGCGTTTGATAATTAGAATAATTTGAATAATGGATTAATGATCGTTTCTTTTGATTATTATATCTCGCTTTAAGGATGATGAGATTTCAGATTCGATACGGTAGAAGTTTCAAGGGAAATCTTGTTTGAGGTATTGAGGTGAAAAGATTGAAGAGAGAGATTATTTGTTTTTTGACAAGATGTAGTTTAATTTCTGGAGAAATGGATTTGCTTTTATTTTTCATATTTAATGCATGAAGATAAAATTAAAATAATATAAAAAATATTATAAAGTTCTATATTATATGAAAAATATTTAAGAGTTGAGAATACATACAAGTGGAAAAAAAGAATTCTTCAGATTATCAACTTATCAATTATCTTATAACCTATTAATTATATTAAGTCGATAGATATCAGGAGATCGACATTCCAACAGGTGATTTTAATTGATTAACTGACATCATAAAAAGATAACAACCCATCTTCAATTAATACACTTAATTCTCCTTGATAGTGTATGTAAGAAATCTATCCTTAGACACGAACGTTATTAAAAATTAATTTTCCTTTTTTTATATCTCATTCCAATCCCAATAATTCCTCCTGAGGGTCCAAAAACCAAAGGGTTAAATACGCAACGTGAATTTACGCAACGAGATTTAATAGTCCAAAAGAGAAGAGGTCGGATCAAATCCGGAACCATAGATTCTGCACTCGTTTATATAATACTCGAGAGTCGAGTAAGTATTATGCTCGGCGGCTGGCTCAGAGATAAAGCGGAGTCGTTATCTCGGTTAGGGGTTTCAACGATGGCGCCGGTGGGGGTTGCTGGATGGCGAGAAGGGGAAGGAGGCTCGAAGAACGTTGCTTAAGGGTTGTGAATCGTAATGGGCTGCGCCCTCGGGCAAGAGTTGACGATGTCATTGGAATATGTAACGCTCGCGCTCCGCTTTTTAGTTTTAACGATAATAAATCCGACACCGGCTGACTCCACGCTTTTTTACTTTTTTATCCTCCTCGATATAAGATGGACAGTAGGTAAATGGATTGGTAGATAAACGGAAGTGCGATCGATACGATCGGTTTTGACTTTAAGTTTTGATCCCTTGTGTATCGTATGTATCTTATATAATATTTCTATATTTTCATAATCAATTACATTTCTATGTTAATTCTTAGCAGGTATATTTTTTATAACTTTCGAAAGGGAACTAATAAAATTCTAGGATACTCATTGAAGATATATTCATTATACAATCGTTCGATCAGTCATCAAACGTTTAAAAGATTTATTAATGAAAGTAAAAATCTATTTGATAAAACTTTTCTCCTATTACGATCCAGATGAATAGTCAATATATTTCCATAACAGAGACGAATAAATTAAAACTCGCGAAGAAAGAAATTAAATATAATTTCAAATATATAATAAACAGTTAAACAATTGTCCCAAGAATTATTATCGTTCAAATTTTTTAAAATTCAACAAAATTCTTCAACTCATTTCAATATTCACGAAAATTTCTCATTCACTGCAAAATTCACAGTTTCTCTTCGCGAATTCGTGGGGAGAGGGAGGGGAGGTTTACGTTAAAATTTTAATTGAGCCTCGCGAGTGCATTAAAAATTTCAATATTTAAGACGAGAATCCTGCCCGTTAGGAAGGATGTAAAGTCGCTGCAATTTCCCGAAAACGCGAAACTCTATCCACGATAGAGGGGAGAATAGGGGAGAATAGGGATGCCCCCCCTCTCCTTGCGAGAAATTTTCGTACGCGAGAAGGAAACGGTTGAAGCGGTTGCGCGCGCGATCGATCCTCTGCTCGACGCGGAATCAATTATCAGGCGACAAGTCCGCGCGTGTAATATGCAATTAACGGTTTATTAATCAGAAGCAGCCCGATGTAATCGCGACGCGCGGTTGTAATTAACGTCGCCAAACTCTGTTTAGTAGCGGGGAACTGTTAACATCATGCAAATGTTCCAGTAATGACGCGTACTGACAACGCACTTTTGTTTCGCAACCTTCATTTAGCCTCCCGTTCATTCCCTGGCGACGAGCCGTCCCTCCTCCTCCGACCGCGAACAATATGGGAATGGGAAGTGCCTTGTGAGTCTGATATACCGGGTGTCCCTCGCGGACGTGACTTCCAGATGATATTAATACGCGCATTAAACGCATATTAAAAAGGCGAAGAAGAAGGAGAAGAAGAAGGACGATTGATCGAGAAACAACAATTAAGGAACACGTTTGATTAATTTTGGAACACGTGATACGAAAGAGATATAAAAATGAGAAAGGAATGTAAATGTAGTTAATCGGTTCTTTTTTTTTATAATATGCACGATTATTTTTATTGAATGGGAGAAAATTAATAATTTTAATCAATTGATGAAACGGATGTCCCTCGTGTACGTGACTTCGAGATGATATTACACGTGTACGTTATCGTTATTCGAAGAGAAAAATTTTGATTATATTAATTTTACGTAATTTTATGAAAGGAATATATATATAAAAATAAAAGAAGTATGTAACGAGTACAGTTAACTGCTTTGATACGCATAATATCGTTTTTGTTGAACGAAATTTCACGAAAATTCATAATCAATCGATCCGTGCGATGCCACGTGATATTTTTTTGAATATTAATTACAAACTTCGAAAGCCCAAGTGGATTTACTAGAAATCAAAAATGTTAAAAAAAATCCTATGGAGATAAAATGCTCTTAGCAATTCACTACCTCGAGAATCCACGTAGTTGATCTGAGATACTATCCCACGAGGGCCGAGTTAAACGATGCCCCAGAAGAAGAGGACACGAAATACAGGATTTAGGGGCACGAAGAACGCGAGAAGAATTTAGAAAAAATCAGAGAGAGACAGAATGAGAGAGAAAGAGAGAGACGAATGTGCTGTCGCGTCGTCGTTGCAAGAAGAAGAGGATCGTGTCGAAGCACAGGCGGGGAGGGGGTAGAGAAACAGTTCACGAAGGATAAAACGAAAAAGAGAGAGAGAGAGAGAAAGAGAGCAAGGATTAAAGCGAATAAGATTGCGATCTGCGGTGCAAGCTGAGAGAGGAGCGAAGACAGAGGAGAAGAAGAAAGGAGTTGGAGTTCTTTTGAATTGGAGGTAAGCGAAGGTTTGCAGGTGTGCGTCGACCGTGAGACTCGGTTAGAGCGGGATGGACGATCCGAGGACGAAGAGCAAGAAGCGAGAGACGGATAGACAGAACGGTGGAAATGATCAGAGCGAGAGAGATTGAAAGGACACGCGGATGGTGAATCGGGGCGAGGAGCGAGAGAAGAAAGTGTACTAAGCGGAGAAAACGAGCGTGCAACGAGGGAGGAGGGAGGAGGTGGAGGAGGAGGAAGCTGTAGGGGTGGTGTGCGACATCGCCCGCTGCAAATTGCAATTTTGTTGTGAGATCATTATAAAATACATAATGCCGAGTCGCCTACTACCTCGTACCACCCCTCCACTATCCACTCCTGCACCACCGCCCCACTATTCCGTCCACCGAACTCGCTACTTTCCTCCTCGTTTTCTCCGCTCCCCTTCTCCTCCTCTAACTGTGTGAGCGCGCGCGCGCGTGTGTGCGCGTGTACGATTCCTCGTATCCTCCTCCGCGTTGCACGGACAAAGAGGGAGAGTATTTTGTACAGTGGTCGGAAGGGAGTAGCGCGGGGAGGGAAGAGTGAGAGGAGGCAGCGTCTCGTTAAAAGTTTCTAGCGACGCGTATTCTTAATAGTCTGCGCGCGGACACGCCGTCATTAAAATTATAACCAACCGCCTGTATCACCACCCAGGTCCTCCTAACACCACACCGCCGCCTATCGCCATCCATCCGGAGGCCCCGTTTCGTATTTTTCCAACCCCCTTCCCTTCCCCCTTTTCGAAGATCGAGGGCAGTGAATGACGAGAGAGTTTGGGAGTGCGTTTCCTTTAAAATTCGATATCAATGAACTTCAGAGGATATTCCGTGATGCTCTGTTTGCGCTCCAAGAGGGAGGAGGGGGGATTGAAATATAGGGGTCAGGGATGGATTTCGTTGAAGGGCTTGTTGTTGGGATAAGTAGGTTATTCGGTATATTGGTAAATTAAATGGGCGTACATGTACAACAAATGGATGTTGTTGTGCGATTAAATGGGCGAATTTGAATCGGGATCTCGAGATGAAAAGAGGTTTTTTTTATTTAAGGAAGGATGCTTGTAAATCGATTTGATAAGATATCGACTTTTTAATGCTAATCTGTTCAAATGGCCTTCAGTCTGAAGATAAGTATTTCACTAACAATGACAGAATGACATATTGTGTTTGCGATATTCTTCATTTTAATGATTGAAGATCATCGAGAGATACTTCGTTCACTTTTTTTGTAATTTCATTTAAAAAGACAAATCTTATTTCAATTTTATTAATTTTTTATAATTGCATACATGACGGATCAATCATTGTCTCAGATTATGTGTATTCCTATATACTAAATATTTTTATTTTAATTATTAATTTTAAACGAATAAGTATACTTAACTAAAGAAACAAATGCGATTGAATAATTAATCAAAGTGCTGGAAATTGTCAGAGGAACCATTCGATGCTAGCTATTAGTAATAGTCTCAAGCTGCCAATTGTCCTCATCCCCGACTGTAACAATGGCTGGAAGCATTTCGTAATGCAGTTACTCGGCCCAGACGATAAATGGCCAATAGTGAGGAGGAAGGGAGGAAAGGGGAGGGGGCGAATCAGTTATCCGAACTGTCGCATCCCAAGTAAGACAAAGATGTTTCGCGACCAAGCTATTTTCTCGCTGGAAGCCGAAGAAGTCGTTTGAATTTGTTCGAGCAAACATACCCATTCGGCCAGATCTCCGTCATACTTTTTACACGAGCCATCTCTTACCAACTATCCAACGAAAATCATTAATCACGGAAACCGCATCGTTCGCTCGTAAAATGCCCCTCCGATTGCTGGCCGGCTGGTATCGCAATTTCTCCAGAACCCCGTTTAAACAGCCAACGAAGGTTCGCAGAGCCATCACAGTTCCAAACTATCCTCATTCCTTGTTAAATCGTTATATAGAAGGGGGATGAAAACACGAACGACCGACCAAGGGGGTGTCTGATCGCGAATAAGAAACGTGTTTCCACGTGTAAAGAATTTATCTCCTTGTGTTCTAAATATTCGTCTTTATTAACTCTTTATTAAGGATTCAATTATATTTGATGTAGATTTAGTATATAGTCTTAATTGGCACAGATATATTTTCTGATTATAATTCTTTATTGATAATAATAATGAAGAAGGTAAACATATTCAGAAAGTTAAAATTACTATCTTCTTTTTTTAATATTGGTAATTTTATAAACTATTATTTTTATATAAAAATTATAACTCCATCGTTTATACAATTGTACATAATTACAAGATTTTCATATAAACAGGAAAATTCTTTTCTCTAATTCAACTGATTTAGAGTACATGAGAAAAAATTTCATTTCTGTTTCTTCATGAAATATAGGACTTTTCTTATTTATATTCTAAATACGAATAAATATTTCCATACTGAAGTAGCCATACTTAAAAAAAAACTTCTAAAAAATCTTTATTACGGAATTTATCGCAAATAGAAGTACAACTACATCAAAAACATCGCGAGATCCGGAAATTCAATTGCCTGCGTTGCACGCACCGCACACACATATCAGATCTTATATCCAAGCCAAGAAGAGATACTTCCCTCCGTCCGGATAAAGGCGGCATTAACTGAAACTTACGCGAACTCGCGGTCCCTGTAAATATGTAAATACGAGGCTAGTTGATGTTATTGCACGTAGGCTGCGCGTAGCCGGCCGAGAGCATAAAATAGAACCGACCGAAACAGGGAGAGAAAAAGATCCTCCCTAGGTCTTCTGGTAATCGTTCGATATTTAAGTAGCGAGTTTAGGTACACCGGGTATATTTAAACGCGCTTATTATCATATAAATACAAGTTGGACGTTCAATTTACGCGTCGGAGTGCCTCGCCTCCCTCCCTCCCCCCCTGCACCTCTACTCGCTCTCCCGCACGTACTCGCGTTCTCGTTCGCCCGCCCCTCGTTCGTCTCTTGCCGGTGTTACGCCGGCAGAGTTACAAAAGTTATTATTGTTATTACCGTACCGTTTAGAAACTTTTGTTGCCCGCGATAGATACCAACCTACCTACCTACCTACCTATCTACCTACCTACCTACCTATCCTGCCACCACCCACACCTACCTATCTTCCTTTGCCCACCGACCCTATCTATCCTTTGCCCACCTCTCCACGTGCGCAATCCTGCGCGCCGCTATCCGGGGATTTCAGTTCTTACCGCGGTGAATTTATTGGCCGAGGGATTCGGTCGCGACGACTTTACCAACCGAGTCGGGTTGCCGGGGGCGCAGGTTGCTCCGGCGAACGAACGAACGAACCAACGTTTGTTTCTGCCGATTTCGAGCCGAGTTTAGTGTTTAGGTAAAGGAGGCTCGGCGAATGCGGGATTGGTGGGGATTTTTAAAAGGATTCGAGAGATATCTTATGGATGTTTTTTTTTTTTATTGATATCGAAGTTGGGATACGATTGAGAATGGTTTTGGAATTATTAAGCTGGAGGAATTAATTTGGTATAAGTTATTAAGTGTTTGAGATTATTTCTTGCTTTTTTTTTTTGGTTTTTAATTCGTAAAAAGAATGTTATATTTTATATGAATATAAGTAAGAGTATATGTAATAAAGCGAGCCGATTATCGGATGATGGATTAATTTTTAAAAATTGGAAATTTTATTCTATAGTAGTAGAAAGTAGTATAGTGATTAATCAGAGGCTAATAAAAGAAAAAATTGCAATTAATAAAAACACTTGATAAATGTATTAGTATCAGAATAAGATACAATAAAAAAAAAAGAGGTGATAATAATTTAACGAATTTTCAACAGATCATTTACTTTATTATTCGAATATTTCTATATTTATTCCAATTGATTACAACGATTAGAATCCATAAGACGATGCAACGTTACAGTATATCAGAACATCCGTGAAATTACGTTTGTCAGTACGTTTATCAACAGCAATCTCTTGGTTCTTTGTCCTTTGGCCTTTTCCGCAACATCCCATCAAATCTCTAAGAAAACTACACGGTTCTTCGATTGCTTTTGAAGATGGGATGAAGATTTATGAGAGAATTCATTTAATAGAACAGATCGATATCTGACGGCTCGCATGTTTCTTGCCCCGAAACCGTTTCACTTTGTGAAATAACTGGATCGATTGAAGCACGGTGGAGAGGTGAGATAAGTGAAATGCGGTTCTTTTTTTAATGACGTTGTCCCATTTGCGGTCGTAGAGAATCGGTGCCACTTATGATTAAGAAAACGAACGATAAGCAAACTGTAATCTACTTTCACGGTTGCAAGAAAATATTGATTGGCCGAAGAAACGATATTCTAAAAAATTTCTCCTGCGAAATATTTTTTTCCCTGAATTTTTTTTTTATTTAATTCTTATTCGGAATCACTAATTGATAAAACGAAGATGCGTATAAATTATTATCAAATTTAATAATATTAACAGTATTAACAAATTCATCATTATTTATTTATGAACAGAAAATCTTTCAAGTTCTATTATATTATTACACTAAGGCAAAGATTGTAAATTAAAAAGCTAAATTAGATTTGAAGATATAAATAGAATGAAAAAAGTAAAAACTAATTCTATTCTTATGTCGATGGAATATTAGATGAGAATTTAAAAGAAGATGATCTTATAAAATATAAATGAATCATAATTTAATTCTCAAGTTATTTACAGAGCCGTTTAATATTTTTTACGTGTAAAAATTAGGTCAAGTATCAAAGTGTCGGTATTGAAGTGTTATTAAACTTGAATAATTCATAATCGTAATCTGTAAATATTTTACAACTTTTACCAATCAATGATAGTCAAACTATATATAGTCAAACTATAAAAGTACAAAGTAATGCACATATAAGACACATATGAAGAATATTTTCTACAATGTACAATAACAATAATATATAATAAGTGTATAAAGTAAAAATATAAATAGAAAAATCCTTCTTTCTTTAATTCAATTAATTTTATTAATTAATACATTATAAAAAGATTTCAATTCCGTCTCTTTGTTCTAAAACAAAAACTAAAATCTCTTGTTATCTTTTATCTACAAATATAAGCACGAGACTAATTCAATTAATTCTACCCATTAATTAGTCATTATCATTATTCTAATTGATATATATCGTTAAAAAAAAAATTGCTTCAAATTTATACGCTAGATAATAAGTCCTCCTACAAGATATATATTTTCTCTCTCAATATATATATATATTTTTTCGCGAACGTTCGTCGCAAAATCATCCAAACAATCTTAAAACAAAAATGCAACGCGCGAAGAAACGAAAAGTTTCTGAAAACCGCGTGGTGAAAAAGTTTAATCGGGATTGCCCTGGAAAAAAAAAATGGAAGCAGATTAATAATTCATAGATGTATGCGCCCGGATAACGTAGGAATGAGAGCAAACAAAAAGTTCGATTCCCAGAAAAGAGTTCACCGGTGTTCGAACGATCAATCATTAACGAAATCTTGAAATATTAAATCGATGGTAGCCTTTGCAGACGCGAGGGTTATTTCCCCTATCCCATTGATACGCATCTAGAAGAGCGGTTCGAGCACACTGTGACTCGAGAGACAGAAACAGAAACAGAGGGAAAGCGAGAGAGAAAGTGAGGGATGGAGCAGGTGAGGGAAAAAAGAATGAGAGAGAGAGAGAGAAAGAGAGAGAGTTACTCGCGGTGCAAACGCGGAGGAAAAAGTGTGCGTTCATCGTAATATCGAGCGGGTCGACCCCGATGCTCCGGCGCCTTCAATTTCTGCTGAAAAATAGCGTGCATCGTGTTCCACCGGCTGCGAGGGTTCAATCTACCGGTACGCGAGAAATCTGTTATCGCTGTTAAGCGTCGAAAATATACAGGGTACCGTAATAAGTTTCGAAAAAAGCACGCGTGTACACACACACACGCGCGCGTGTCTGCGCCGCACATTCGCGTGGCCGGCGAATTTACGGGCTTCGAGTCGTATATTTTTTTTTTTCTTTCGTTTTTTGGTTTCCAACTTCTTTGTCGATCGGAATTGATAAACGATAATCAATGAGGAAATCTGATTAAATCTGTGCGCTAAGTGTTGGCAAACTGGAAATTTGTTAGTTCGGTTGTCTCCTGAAGATTCTGATCGAGGATAAACAATCAATTAACAGTTTGATCAGACGGATTTATTTGTTGCTGTTCTGTTGGAGATGGTGGAAATAATTGGGGATAGTTTGAAAAATATCAATTGGATATCTGAGTTATCCAAATATCGTATATCAATCTCAATTAAAATATTATCCTGCGTTTAACATGAATCGTTTATGATTCTTTTAGGTTCTCGAAATTTATCCATTGAAATCTTCGAAAGATTCGTCAGAGAATAAAAATTCCTGCGAAGAAGGTCAATGATAAAATTTTTGCTGAAATGTTTTCGAATCTTGCCAATTTATCACAAATTAAACATAATCTTCAGGATCCAAAACCTAATTTTTCAAAACATTGATCCACTGAAAGGCAACTATAACTGACGATTAATAATTAATCGATAATTATCTCAACATCAATAATATACATATCGAGAAGATGAAGGATGTCATAAGAGACAAAAAAATGATGGAAAAATGTCTTATTATACATATAAATACTCTGAATCAGCTCGATTTATAGTTAGAATCTTATCTTGGATAGTGGTCACCGGAAATGGAGGGGAGGGGTAGATAGATAGAAAGAGCGAGAAATGCGTGGCTCGTTGAGAATTAATCAAGACGTATTAATTGCATCTCGTTACTTTAATCTGCGGCCAACGATCCGCCTTGGGCTTCACGAATCATTTAACGAGTTTGCGCTGCCCGACAAAATCCACCGCCAACTATGGAACGTTATTCGTTTACAAATATTTGTGAACGTGTTGGGAGCCGGATTTATCGGCCACGATTTTTAACGCGGTCGCCGTGGTTTAATGAACCCCGCTTTTAATTGCTACGCTCTATCGCGATCGTATAAAACGGGGCCGTAGAAAACGAGATTTTTATTGAAAGAATTTTTCGGTCGGACGCATTAATTTATTCGTTTAAATTATGATATCGATTGAAATTTGTTTGAATTTCAATGTGAGGGACAACGATAGGAGATTGGCCAATTAAACAGCCAATATTTTCAATATTCTTTTTTTTAAAGATATTTACATTAAAAAAAAAAAATTTTTAATTTTTAAATGAAATTAGAAAGTTAATATGGATTTTAGGAATCTTAGAAAAAACTGTCTCTATCTTTTTTTAAAGATATTTACATTAAAAAAAAAAAATTTTTAATTTTTAAATGAAATTAGAAAGTTAATATGGATTTTAGGAATCTTAGAAAAAACTGTCTCTATCTTTTTTTAAAGATATTTACATTAAAAAAAAAAAATTTTTAATTTTTAAATGAAATTAGAAAGTTAATATGGATTTTAGGAATCTTAGGAAAAACAGTCTCTATCTTTTTTTAAAGATATTTACATTAAAAAAAAAAAT
>NW_006263351.1:1283569-1286180 GCF_000469605.1 Apis dorsata | reverse complement strand
TTTAGGAATCTTAGGAAAAACAGTCTCTATCTTTTTTTAAAGATATTTACATTAAAAAAAAAATTTTAATTTTTAAGTAAAATTAGAAAGCTAATATGGATTTTAGGAATCTTAGGAAAAAGTCTTGTTTATTCGCTTACAGTTTAACGATATAAAGAAAATCATAAAACTTCAGATTTATCGGATATTTTATATTAATTGAAAGTGGAACAGTCTTTAATTATAATGATATTATTGGTTAATCATTTAAATTCCAATTTTACATTGGCGCAACATTCATTTCGAAAGTTAATGATTAAATTATTTTTATATAAAAACTCATTGCACGTTCTTCTTCTTCTTTTATTCGATATAAATAACGGTATAATCGACGATTGATTATTATAATGGTGTTCGATTTTTAGCTGGCAAGTCTGGTTAATGGTTACAACGTAGCTTAGATGTAGCACGATACACTTTCCACATCATGCGCACTACACGATGACTATTCTTTCACTTTTGTTTCTTTCACTTTCTAGCAAACGGTGTGATAAATGTACCATGCTCACGCGATATCATAAGGAATTCGTATTCACATAAAACTCTTTAAGTAATCATTTATCTTTGTTAAATAATCGTTCCTCTATTACCTGTAAATTTGTTGCCACGAAGTAAAATACAAAAACATAGATCACATTATGATTGCAAATAAGTTTAGTACGTTGAACAACGCAAAGTTTTTACTGAAAATGGGGTACTTTACGAAATCTTTACAAAAATATCGCAATTATATGGATTTATTTTTATTCAACAAGTTTAAAATTTAGACTTACTAAATGAAATTTAATTTTTCTTAAATCGAAAAAGATGAGCATTATTAATCGAAAATCTTTCATTTCCTTTTTTTTTTTTACGTGCCATTTTACCAAATAATCTGAGTTTGAAAAAGATTCCAGAGATCAAATATAGAATTATTTTTTTACACAAAATAGAATACTCTTTAGAAATCAATTAAAAGAGAAGCTTACAATTTGACAAAATTTTCCTTTCTTCGACTCTAATATCGTTGAAATGTCTCTAAACACTATTAAAATAACTTCCAACTCTGACTAACTATATAACAAAACGTAACGTTTTGTTATAATAAAATATTATATTATACAGGATATAAAGGTAAATCAATGAAACACATCAATGAAAAAAAAAAAGTATACGGGATCAATTACGATGATGAAAGGTAAAAGAAGGTACAGGGTTCTCGTTACGAGTTGGTAACGGAACAACAAGGGATTAAAACACGGAACGATTGTTCCTTCCGGATCTTTTTCGTCCCGTATAATCGAACCCTGTGGGATCGTAAAACGACAGATGTCCTGCACCAGCAATAATTGTTCGACTTCGTGAAAAGACGAGGCAATGAAAGAGAGACGGAGAAAGAGGACAGAGGAGCTTGAGCTTCGACTTAATTAATCTATTTAAATTAGCCGCTTCCTTCCGCCAGAAGAAACGCTCGTTCCGGCGGCGTCCGCCTTAATCCCTCGGTTGTTGTCGACTACGATTCCGGGGGATGGGGTGGTTGAAAGGGGTGGGGCGGTGTATAAACTCAGAAAAGAGAAACGTCACGGGGCAGAGAAGACAATTTATCCCCCAGCTTCCCTGAAATTTTAACGGATGTGATTCTCGTGATCATCTTATGGATAATCTGATAGATCTAATTTCTTGAGATAACAAGGAGTGAAAATCGATTTCTTTGTTTCGTAAACCGGGATTTTTATGTTTCTCGTAAGTGAAAGTCTTTTTTAGAGATAATGTGAAAGAAAAATTCGTATAATATTTCCAAATTCAATTAAATTACTAGAATAAATTACTAGAATCTTAGAAATAATTTATTTATATACATACATTATCACGTTATATCATTATATATTTGCATTATTTCAAGAGAAAAACATTTTTTTTCAAATTAAGATTTTGTGAAAGAAAAGATCTATTTGGATCAATTTTAAGAGAAAAATTAGTTTAAAAGTATAGTAATTAATTAGTACTCTTTCAATTTCTTAAGTTCTTACTTTAATTCACGATGAATTTTTTAAAGAGAGATAGACTTCGTACAGAAATCGTAAAAAAAATATCCATACTTTTCCCTTCCTCTAAGATCTTCAGATTCTTCTCGAAACCGTGCAAGAATTTATTACCGACAAGAGAAACGATATTTATAAACTTCCTTACTCGTCCATTTAACGATCACATCAAAGATTATTTGTACTAAAATAAACCCACAACACAACGTGGCAGAAATGCATCGATCCTTGCTATTTTTGGAAAAATATAACAACTATCCAACTTCTAAGAAACAACGCGTACACGCGCCAGGGTTTGGCCACAAGATCGAATAAAACGTGTACACACGATAAATACGATAGAAATTGAGACGTTGATCGAGAGTCTTGACAGCGGTATTGCGTACACGGTCTGTCCCGATACCGGTTCGATAGGGTTGTTTAAATATCAGAAGGTAGATCAAACGAAAGACAATGCGCGGGCCTGTGCAAAGTGACAACTATAGGAAAGTGAAATTGTGTTCGATACACTGGTACGCGCGCGCGTGTGTGCGCGCTCACGCACGTGGGCA
>NW_006263351.1:1281158-1283350 GCF_000469605.1 Apis dorsata | reverse complement strand
CAGAGAGTGGCAGTCACGACTGATCGATCCTCCTACTGCACGGTCCCCTTGTTACCGGGAGGGGGGTGGACTCGACTGTGGCGGGCAAGGGGCGGTAGACGAACGGCGGAGAGGAAGGTTAGACGAGGAAACAAAGCATGCAATCAAAACGTTAATTACATTAAAATGAGTCGAAGATCAGACCAATCAGAATCGGGTGACGATGGCCTCGAGCGACGCTCGAGTCTGATCTAAAAAAACTTGACCACTTGGCCGCTATCAATCTCGCGGGAGAAATCGATAGAATTTCTCGATAATCGAAACTTCTTAAGCTCGGCCAGAATTGATGCGGCCGGTTTGAAATCGAGGAAAGGGAGGGGGGAGGGGAGGGGGTTGTTTGCCCGCGATTGAATTGTTTTACGAGCGATATTACGACCGGAGTTGAATTTTACGGGCCGGTTGTAAAACCACGGTTTCTTAAATTGAAAAAATAATAATGGCGAGAAATAAGAAGAACGATGGATGGAAGTGTAAAACGCCGGGACATCGGGTGTGGTGGCTTAAAAAACTTTGAAAAAAGTTCTATTTCCGGATATATGCATAATTCCAATTTTACTTGTTTCAAGGAAACAACTGCGTCGTTCTATAACGATGAAGTGTGACCTCGATTCCAACTCAGTTTCTACTTCTACTTCTACTTCTCTCCTCGTCCTCGAAAAAAATCAATTTCACACGAGGAAAAGCAATAATTGCTTGTTGGATTGTGCACTGTCTTTAGACATATATATATGAGAGAGAGAGAGAGAGAGAGAGAGAGAGCAACGTCTTTCTATCGTGTTCAGAATTAATTCGATCTCGTGGCCGACTCGTAGCCATCGCTAGCCCCATCCAATATCTCAGCGAACTTCTAATATGAGCGCGATGTTCGGTATATCCGGCCAAATTGCGCTTGGGAGCTAATAGGAATTTTGATTGACTGAATTAAATAGTTATTGGAAATTCGGGCTTTTTGTATCGATTAGCTATATTAGGTTCGAATTGTCGAGACAGTTGATGAGAAAGAGGTCGAGAAGGGGGATAAGAAGAAGATAAGATAGAGAGAGAGAGAGAGGGTCGGAATGGGCTTACAAAGAAAGTTGCCCAATCCGTAAATTTATAAAATTATGAAACTTTGGACATATATAAAGTACACGTTTGGGTATATAAGGCGCAATTTTTTTTCTGTCGACTAAATTTAAGAATTTAACAGGTTAAAATTAATCCTTGAATTTCATTATTTTTCTATATTACTTTATTCTATAACTCGGGAAATGTAAGAAATGGAAAAGAACTTTTTAAGATAGAAATCCTTTCTTTCTAGATCTATTGAATTGGTGTAATGAAAGATTATCGAGGAACATAGTTCAGCTAATTAAAAATGGATTCTTCAATCACTTTTTATTTATAAACCATCAATTAAGATATTATATTTTTTCTCAACAATCTACATATCTGATCAAAAATTTTTTTATCTCGAAATTTCATAAATCGAAGATAAATTTTAATCTCTCGCTCTCACAAAAAAAAAAAAACAAAATTCGTGGGAAAAAAATCGGATAAAATAAATACACATCCTAGTCTAGAATTTTCTGGAACACTAGCACGTATTCCACGAAACACGAGCAACGTTCCAAAGCGATTTTGAAACAGAGGGGGAGGGAAAAAAAAATATTACATATCCTCTACATATCTTCCACAATTTTCCGAATTTCACGAATTTACGGCATTACCTCCGTATTATTATCGAACGAAAGGCGATACTAAAAGCGAGGGAAGGTAATTCGTTGTTAAGTCGGAGCTCATTTTCTGGAACGTGGACTAGCCAATATGGCCGAGGCCGCGGGCCGCCTCATTACCGGACCTAGTCAATTTCAATTTAATTTGCCAGTCGGCCGTTTCGTCGCGAAAAGAAGAACGTTGGAGGGGTGTAGGGGAGGGGAGAGATGGCGAACAAGGGGAATAACGAACGACGGCGGCCAAGTACGAAGTGGAGGGAAGGAGGGGGGAGGTTGCTACTGGTTCGTCATACGCCGTGTCGCTTTTTAATTAAACCGGGCTAGCTCTGGAGAGAACGGACGCGATTAATCGTTATTATGAAGGAAAAATGAAAAATGCAGGGGATCGAGGCCGTGTGCACCTCTCGAAGATGCCTTCCGGTCGCGCAATTAACCCGC
>NW_006263351.1:1275970-1280949 GCF_000469605.1 Apis dorsata | reverse complement strand
AAAAAAAAAAAAAAAAGGAGATTCAAGGTTTTACATAACACACTTGTTTAAATCATTTTTCGAAACCTCCTTCGCAATTTTCGTGCTAACAAAAAACGTGCCAATTCTTGGTAACTTAACCAAAATCGAATCAACGCGATTGACAGTGTAACGTCGACAGGGAGATGGGGAATTTTTCGAGAGAGCTCGCGAAGGAGGGGAAAAAAAAACACGTGTAGAAATAAAAGGAAGAGTGAATCGTGAAACAAAAAATAATTATATCTCAAAAAAAGGAAATCAAGTTTTCGACTTACGTTTCGACGTGATATATAAAATCTTGAATTTTATTTTGATTCTTTTTTTTTTTTCGTATATCCTGTATATATATATATATACATACACATTCTATACAATGTTTGTTTAGCGGTATTGGAACGAATTGCCATTCGTAGAATTGGCGGCGTAATTTTCTGTAGTTAAATTAGCGCGATTGCAGTCGCTCGGTATTTAATTTCCTCATTGCCTCTCCCATCCCGCGCCCCTCGTACACCCCCTCACTATTGCATCCTCGTACGATACACAACGTTTCCTTCTTTCTCCTCGTCCCTCCCCTCGCCCACCACCATGTCGCTCGCTTTTTTCCACGTAGCTGAAGCTTTTATTTAATTACCGCTGATTCGATACGCTCGGGCCCCGTCCACTACGTTTGCTTTATTATTATGATTCCGGAGTCGAAAAATTCGTGGCTGTAATTGGATTAATGCGCACGGTTCTTCGCGAGGATGCGATATTCGTGGTATAAAGGGGGAAAAAAAAAATCGAAGTTGCATTTTTGTTCTTTCTTTACTTCGTGCGTTTTTTTCTTTTTTTGAGAGGGAGTAGATTTCTTTTTTTTTTTTTTCCTCTCGAGATTCCTTCGATATTATTATTATTGATCGAGCATATTACCGTTAGGTGGTTTCTTCTTTTTTTTTTTTTCTTTTTTTTCCGCTCCTTTTCTCCCTCGTTCGTCGATTCATCGGACTTCGAGAGCTCGTTTACGATTGCTACTTTCTCGAGATTGTTGCCATTAATAACGTTGGCTTCGTTTCTACTTAATCTTTGCGCATGTGTAGCCACGTATAACACTGTTAGGGGTCCGTTTATAAGGAAGAGGCGATATGATCGAAGTGGCAAGTAGCTTAATTATATTCAAAACCGCTTCGGCGGTTATACATCGCGGCAATTATATGCAGATTAACTAAATTGCGCTGTCGGGCCCCTTGGTGCGCGATCAAAATTTATATAACCCTATCGCGTTACACGCGAAATTCGACGGACGCCCGAAATCGCCTTCATTTTATCTCGAGAATTAACCCATTTAGTCTGCCACCGGGGCTCGTGAAAAGAGGTATACGCAATCTGAAACACGAGAATCGAGAGCACACCGAAGAACCGTGTCCTTAATTATCCTTTCTGCTCTCTGGAAATAATCATCCTAATGAGTTTGGTTTCCTTTTTTCGTTCCGAGGAATATATACGCGAAAAATATATATTCGAATATATATTCGATATTGAAATGTTGAACGAGAAAAATGTACGTGTTAAACATAAATTTCGATCGTAATTTTATAATTACTACGAGATACAAGATATTAAGATGATTTGCATAATATCGCGATAATGCGTATCATGTGGATAATCTCTGGGATTAATAATACTTGTGAATTTTATATATTGAATCAATTTTTGTGTCGAGATTTATATAATTTTCTGTTTTCTTTTTTTTAAATAACTTTTTAATATCGTATAATTTATCGAATCTTCTATCCATTCACAAGACATATTCATGCATTATATAATGTATCTATATATTTAGATCAAATTTTCTTCACGTATTATCAGATTTAGTTAAGAGAAACGCAGGATCTCATTTAAAATCTTATAATTATATACCCTTTCTTCACGAAAAATTTCATAATTACAAAATTACAAAAATCTATCAAAGAGAATATTATCTGATCATCTACACAAGGATTAATCTCTGACACTGGACTAACACCCTCCAATCGTTCAACAACCTCTTCCAAATTCTTCCACGATATTATCACCCACATATACAACGATCTCGCAAAGAAAAACAGAGAAAGAGAGAGAAAGAGAGAGAAAACAGAAAAACCTTCCCAAACTCTCTCACAATCCAACCCTTGCCTTAGTCTCTCGTTCAATCCTCTTGTTTCACGGCGCACGAAACAACTTGGCCCCACCGCCATCTTTCGTCCCTAGCCTCCTCTCCTTCTATCCTCCTGCGTTCGTCTCTCCGTCCGCCTGTTCCCTCCATTTCCTCGAGGGTGATCACCCTCTTCCATCTCTTCCTCCACCTCTCCCCTCCCCCTTCCTCTATCCCCGTGTCTCGTTAACAAGAGGGAATAAGAGGGAAACATGGAAACGCGCGGGCGCGAGTCGAAATGAACGCATTCACACACGCATTCCCGGCGTGCACACGTGTGCATACACGGGGCCGGCTCGCTGTTAATGAGTTAGACCACCTTACCCTCGCCACTTTAATTGTCTAAAGCGCAAATTGGGCGGCTTTAATTAGCGTAATTATTTGGTTCGTTTGTCCGTTTATCCAAGATCCCTGTATCGAGCGGAGGGGGGAGGGTGGCGCCCCCGTCTAAATAGATTCGTTAGCGCTTCGCGCGATTAAAAATCCCAGTTCAACGTTTTACCGACGTATCTGGCCACGCCTTTGCACGGACTTTTGTTTCAACTTTGCAGGCTTCGATTTTGACGATCGGAATGAATGTGTTACAACGACCGCCATTTATTTAATGGATACATTTCCCCTAGAAATTGTGAAATCTTTGCCGCGAACGTATTTATGGAGGATTAATATTATTATTATTATTATCATTATTAATCCTCGAACGTGAGAAAATTTCGAGCGGATATATCTTGCCTTCCCTCCTTTCCCCCGTGTCCTTTCTTTGTTTCGCTCGAATTCCGCGTAGGATAATGAAATTTCGTCGAGTGATTTATAGGCCGTACAGTTGACGACGAAGGCATGCAGGTTTTCGAACCGGAATATTCGATGGCAATATGAAAAAAACTTTGGTGGTGGAAAATTCGTTGGCGTTTTCGTTGAACATCGTTTCGTTGAGCGATGTTAAATATAATATACGTTGCGGAGGAGAGAAACAAGAACTCGTTCCCCGAACAACGCACACACGCGCGCGCGCGCGCGCACGGCCGCAATAATGATCCATATTTCTTTGTCAGCCGTGAAATAAGATCTCCGTTGATCGAGTGTCCGTTCCTGTTCCTAAATGGATTCATTATTGCACCGCTTCGCGGTGTATTCTACTCGTATGGAAAGTCGGGGCCCGATTTATAAATTGCAACCTTTATTTTCTCTCATTGACAGGAGGGGGGGAGGAGAGGAGTAACCTGATGGAATACATCAACGAGCGATGAATAGAGAACGAACGCGTATTTATAGAACGTACTTAACTCTGCCCCGCGTTTCACCTTCGTTCTTAACAGTTTCGCAACTTAAAAAGTGTAATAAGCTGTGTAATAACTCGATGTTTCCGAAACGATCGATATTTGATAATTGTGAAACTTCTCCTCCCGGATCCTTCCCCATCTTTCTCCGTGTACAACCCCTCTTATTTTCAATCACATTCATGCTCGCGATCATTAACATCATTTATCGAGTCATTTGTGTAATATTTCCACCCTCCCCTCCCCCGCCATAGTAAATTTCCACCTATCGTTCTGGAAACACTTTGCACACACCGGAGCCTGACCGAAACTATAATTGAAATTACGCTTTAACCTAAACTCGTGGAGTGGAGCCGCCTCTTCGACACACGTAGCGCCCTCTGCCGGTGCATCATTGAAAGCGAGTACTCATTTTCCCCGACTATGAAATGTAATAATTCGCCATTCAATTTACTGGATCCGCACGATTTATTCACCGTCAAGGTGGACATGAAATATTCATTCGCTCGCTCGAATTCGCGTGAACTCCTCGCGAAAGAGGGGAGGAAAGCTGCGCCTGATTAAAATTTTTTTTTGTTTTCTTTGTATTTTTTCTTTTTTTCTTCTTTTAATCCACGTGTATGGAATATTAATACATTCGTGAGAACTTTTGGAAGTCGAAAACAAAAGCTGATACACAAAAAGATTAAATAAATTATATTTAAATATTTGTAATAGATGAAGTGAGATAAAGGTGAATCGTTTTATTCTAATTTAAGCCTTTAAAATCTTCCAAAGATGATGAATAATCTCTCTTACAAAGTATATAAAACTTTCATAAATCATCATTTGATGTTATTAAATGAATTGATGATATTTCAATTGATAAATGGAATACGATGAAAAATGTTATATCAAAAGATTTAATTATGTATATTCATATATTGTTAATATATTTGTGAAACACTTTTAGAGGATTAATTTTAAAAGTCAAAATAAACAAAAGAAAATTATAATAGTATACGAAACTAGATACTTCAAGTTTCTGTTTGCATAAAGTAAGCCAGAAAAGTCTCATCTCTAATCTTCATTTTATCTAACGTAAACTGAAATTGATTATATCTGAATAAATAAGCGTTAAACGACATTTTTATGTACCAACTTTTGCAGCATTTGTTTTAGAATCAACTCTTCAAATATTTTATAATTAACACTCTGCCATTATACCATTCATTTTTTTTTATGTTCATTCTTCTCATCGATGCTAGAATCCTATCCATGCTAGATTCATCGAAACTGGAAAGTAGACTTACGGGAGAAGAAGACACAAATTGCTGGAGCTTCTTTGATTGCGCAATTTTCGTGGTGTTAATTAACTGAATTCAGCTCCAGTAATAAATGTGCCCGGCCAGGACAAAAGGATAATCGTGGAAAAGTGTTCCTTAATCGTAAGGCCGTTTAATAACACAATGGAGGAATTTCACGCGGAGATGGGTGCCCCGTTGCAGAGGCACTTAATTAAATACGCCCCTCTC
>NW_006263351.1:1272777-1275624 GCF_000469605.1 Apis dorsata | reverse complement strand
CACGGCTCTTTCCTCTCCTCTCCTCTCTCTCTCTCTCTCTCTCTCTCTCTCTCGGCAGATGCAATCAAATTTCAATTAGAAAAGGGACTTTTTGCACGAAACGCACCGGTGTCCCGTGCAATTTGATTTAATGCCATATTATTACACGGCGAACGTGCCGGTAATAATAGGAAGCTTAAATTGCCCGTAATAGTAACATACGTGTGGATACAATATGGATAAGACCGGCGCGCGGATGGCTTTTCACTCGGAATATATTTTACGTACACTATTTACATAATGGACATTATCGTGGCCCTTGAGAGCGACGAAACAGGAACAAGTATGAAATCTCTGAATTCCTGAAGTACGTGCCTTATTATTATCTCTTTTACTTTATTTCTTTTTTTTTTAAAGAAATCCCTCTATTTTAAAGTTCCACTTATCTGTCTATCTTTTTAATTTATTGAACACTTTTAAAATATATACATACATATTTTGTAACAAATGATTGTTGATCATGCATGGAGCCTTGTAGAATTAATGCTAAAGAGAAAAACTTTGATTATATATACTGAAGATTGTGGCGCGATCTACAGGCGAATATAGTTATTAGATTGTTAAGATTAAAGAAAAAGTTCACTGTTGAAATGAAATTATAATCTAATATTGCGAATAATCGAATAATGATTTTTAATTTTAATTTCTCATTTCATACATATAAATAAATATAAATAAATATAACAATTTATCAATATATAATACTTTTTTTATAACAAAGTATATATATTAATAACTGTATTCGCCTGTAGAGTGCACCACAATTCTGGCATGCTCAAATTAACTGACCTATCATTTTCCCTCAAAATTTAAAACTAAAAAAAAAATCCCAATCCTAATATGCTATTAAGAAAAAGAATTAACGAAACTTCCTAAAAATTAATTTAATCAGAAAAATTTTCCGATATTTCGAATTTTCACCGAATCTCTTCCATCCCTAGCATCAATTGCTATTTATCGTTCTCGGATATAACGAAAATTCCAATCGAAGGGTGGCTGTTTATCGGCATGACGTGGCTTGGCGCGTTCGAGGACGGTTCTCTCAAACGAATCGACGTGGCAACTTTTAATTGCTCCGACCTTATCGAGCCAGCAGCGGCGGCGGCGGATCCGGCGCGCGTCCTTTGCGGCGTAATGAGCGGAGATGCTCGACCGCTTGACCGAATCGCTCCATTTTCGATTTCTCCTTAATTACTAATTAGAGGCCAGACCGTCTCGCGTCGATCGGCTAGAACGAGTAGAGAAGAAATTACACAGACCCCGACCCGCGGTGATCGGGCGCATAAAAATCTTTCCTCTTCCTCTTCCTCTCGGTCTTCCTCTTCGCCCTTCGCTTCTGTGCCAAAGTTCATCGCGTGCCTTCCTTTTTTTTTTTTTTTGGAGGATTTTATCCCCGTTATTATGCTTTTCTCCCCCGTTTCATTCGATTAACTCGTGAAACAGTTGGATATAATATCTCGTGTAGATTTTAATTTTCGTGAAGAACACGTGAGAATGGAATGATGGATAATTTAATACATTTCCTTTTTTCTTTAATCTCCGTGTAAATTAATTGAACTGGAGATTGAAGAATATCTTCATCTTATACGAATTGTTTCACGAGTAATTAAGATTATTCGATTTAAGACAATTGCAAAAATTAAGAAGTTCACCCGCCCAAATTAGTAGCATTGAATTGAAGTTTTGTTCGACTTGGAATTTTCCAATATCCAACCTCCTCTCGCGATAACCTCCTTTCGTAATATATTCAAAGAAGTGTAAGTATAAGTAATATATGTGATAATATGTAGTAATATTCAAATAAGGTGAAATTATGAAAATTAACTCTTGTAGAGTGCGGCAAAGTAATTACATCAAAATCAATAAATTCTAAAAGTCATTAAATAAAGGAAGATAAGTAAAAGTAATTAATTAAAAGTTACTTAATTAAATTAAAATTAATTAACTGAAAAGACAGCAATCCTCTCGTGGATCACGACTCTCGCAGGCTTTTTAAAAATCCTGAAAATAATTCGGAAATTATTTTTTTTTTTTTTTTTTTTCTATTAGAACCGTGAAAGGTTTAATTATACCAAGTATTTCATTTAATTTATTCGACGTAAACAGATTGAAAGCCCTTTTGTCCAAACAAAACAGAGTATATTTCTATAATTAACATCGATGAAAAGATATCACGTACAAAGACCAATTACAAAACTCTTTTAAACGTTACACACGATAAAACGTGACATTTATACGATAACAAAGATACAACTAGACGCGTTACGGCACAGATAGGACTTTGCAGACTTTAAATTTTAATTTTTCTTCTCTTTACATCTTCCTCATTCTCTAAAAAAAAAAAAAATCATTAAATTTTATATATACGAAAAAAACGAGAAAGCTTTAACCTAAAAATTTCGAATCCAAATTAAATTCTAAAACTCGTGTTCGAATAATTCAAACGATATCGATGCATTTAATTACTTATTCACACAACAACAAATAAACCATTTCATTGGAATTTATACGTGCGATCGGTATCGACACACAAATATGATATCGTTGCATGAAAGAGGCCTACCAATCCACTCTTTCCGGAATGTAATCCATTCTCTCCTTTCTCGTCCCTAAATCGGAGCGATTGTACGATCCGTAATAGCTGTAATTACGGGCATGCCGGGGCCCCATCTGCCACACAAGGACAATTAATAATCTAATCAGACGGCAGTGATTAACACGTTAGACACGGACAAATGCCGAGCGAAGGAACGGCCGAGATGAAAAGGCGCCGAGAGAGCCTCTTTGTGCGTCTCTTTCAGGGCGATG
>NW_006263351.1:1268394-1272596 GCF_000469605.1 Apis dorsata | reverse complement strand
TCCCGCCGCCGCCGCCGCGCTGGGAACAGCCAGTATTCCTCTCGTGGAAATTATTCCTACAAAGCAGAAAAAAGAAAAAAAGGAGACGACAATCAAAGATCCACCAAAACATCGAAACTATAGTGTTGTATATCAAACATCATCGAAACGTTTTCCACCCTTTCAAAATCAACCCCCTTTCAAAATCAACAAAAATCGATAATCCAAGTCATCAGGATTTATTAACCATTTAAATCATCCAACTGCTCCCAATTTGCGCAGCTAAGGTTCCCCTTTCTCTCTCCCCTCCTCTCTCCCTCCCCCTCTTTTTTCCTCGTCTCAAACGTGCGGATTGTGCGCAAATCGGCGAACGAATTCTCGTTAATCGTGGCAAGATTGACACCGCGCGTAATAATTGAGACGCGAGAGAGAGGGGGAGGGCAGTTGGGTCACGAAATGAAATCGCGAGCGAGGGAAGGGGAGGGAGGGAGGTCGCGACGATTCGGTTTCGAAGGCGAGGGTGGGCGTTTTGCATTATTATCAGTGAAATCAACTAATTAGAAATAGCGCGGATTGCTCGTTAAAGATCGAGCCCGCCGGCTGTAATCACCAATTACTTCCTTAAGTAAGCGCTGAACTTCGCTCATTAAAATTATTAAACGGTTCGCCCGTATAGAATCTGTATTTAACCTTGATACGGAGGTGAGGCCGCCACCTCCACCTCCCGCGCTGCTGGAATTTCTCCCTTCCCTTAGCCGTGTCCCACGTGTATTTTCCATTAATCAATCTGTCTCCGTGTCTTCGTTAACGGGCCCCCGCTCGACGTGGCGGCGTCTTTCGAGAACGCGTGGAAACGTAGGCGAAGCGTTTTGAATTACAGCCGTAATTCAAGGCGTTTAACTTTTCCGATTGGATTTTGCGCGCGTCTTATCGGGGGAGGGGGTGGATGGAATGCCAAGCCTTGGATGAAGTTATTGGTTGGAAAGTTGTTGTTGCTCGAGGACATACAGAGAGAGAGAGAGAAAGAGGTTATATATACACTTAATTTATGTGTTTTTGCATTTGATATTTCTTTATTTTGATCGACGTTTCCCAACGTTGGCTTCTTTAAAACTTATATATGCATTCGCGTATACGGTTGTCCATAAATCATCGGACAGTTAATAATACCTTTCGGGATGTGGACAAATGAACGTTATGATATTGTAATGCGATATCGGCATTAATTAATCGTGAGGGGAGAAATGTGATTTAGTAATTAGGGTTAAGTATTGAGCAACAATGTATAATATTATTGAAAAGGTTAAATATCTAAATACTTAATATCGTATCGATATAATTTTACTAAGTCACATCCTAAGTCAAATTAGATTAATAGTTTATCCAAAGAAGTACTTTATCGAAGAAAAGCTTTTCTTTTTTTTTAATTTAATCATAAAAGAGAAGGAAGGTTGTAATTTACATACGGAAGAGACGATAAAAAGTAATTTTCTTTTCACTCGTCAATACGAGAAATCATTTTATCAATTTTTATGATCGACTGAGGACGCATTAAGCATAAAACGAGGGGAAAAGAAGGAAACGAGAGAGGGGAAAAAAAAAAAAAAAGAGAAGACTCGAAAACTGGGAGGTCTTTCGGTGATTAAGTCGCATTCCGTCGCCCCGAGTTTATCGCCTCAATATATAATTAATTGCATTTCGACGTGGCGATCGACGATTCTTACGGCGTTATAACGGTCCCCGGAAATTGCTGGACCCGTTAGAGGAACGGCCACGCGAGTATTTGTCGAATCGAAGACGCGATGGACGATAATAAGTTTCACGTCGATCGAGGATCCTCTTTGACGAGGATCGCGATCTGTACTTGCCAGATCGGTGAATTGAATATGAAGAAAGCGCGATCCAGCGTATAATAAGAGTACGATAAAGCTTGAAACAGTTACTCGCAGGGAATAGAAATCTCTTCGATTTCGAATATTCGTTTTTTTTTCCTCTCTTGGAATTGCAAGAAATCTTGAAAGTTAATTTATTAAGTCAAAGGAAATTTTTTATCAGAAACGATTTAATGGATTAAATTCAATAATTTAAATTTATTATTTTTAAACGCTTTCATCTTGTGCGAAAAAGAATTGAAGTACTTATAAGAGTTTTCATACAAAATCAAATTTTTATGAATATAATGATTGAAGAATAGAAATATTTTCTCAATTGACATTTTCGAACAGAGATCAATTAATCAATACATTGTCTACCTTTATTCACTATATATAAATATTACGCACCTTTTATTTGTTTTATCTTAAACAAATAAAAAGAGAATGATTAGTAATCATTCTTGATTTACTAAAGAAACAAAAAAAAAGATATAATTTATTAGACTTCCTATAATGTAATGTACATACACAAAAATACACAAGTATGTGTACAAGAAAATCACATTAGCTTCGCATCAATTTAGAAAACGAACGTTCACAAGGCGCAACACGAGTATAAATCATCGAAACATCGTAATCGAACCGAAGAAAGTTAGCCAAGTTGTACTTTCTCCTCATCATCCTCATGGTTCCTTGACTCCCAGACAAAAATCTCTATTTCTCCATTCTCCGAATGATCCGACACTTGTGCAATACGCAAAATACAAGCTCGAACGATTCACCGAGAAAAAATGGCGGCCAAATTGTGGCCAGGGGGTAGAAAAATCAGGATGAAAGAGATATGGAATAATAAAGCGAAAAAAGAGGGGAGAAAGAGAGAGAGAGAGAGAGAGGGGGGAAAGAAAAAGGAAGGAAGAAGAAAATTGGAGAAAGAATTGAAACGTCATTCCGCGAGCAATCATCGAGCTGACTGGCTGGCGGCGCGCGATCGGCCAGATCCTGGACAGATAAATTAGCAATTTAATTATGGAACTGTCAGCCGGTAATTAAATTAATAACGAGAAACCTCGAATCCAATCCGATCCATCGTGGCAACCTTTCGCGCTCCACGGACCTCGGCCAACGATATCGCATCGATATTCGCGCGTTGTGCACGTTTTGAAGCCTGTCAGAAATTGCAGACAATTTTCTCCTACGCCTCACCGTACGTACCCCTCTTTCTCTATCTCGCGCTCCTTCTATCCAACGTTAATAACTATACTTGCCTGCAGAGTGCACCACAGTTATAACCAAATGGCTGACCGTTGATCGTTTTCTCAAATCTTTTTTTTTCAAGTTTCATCCCTTGACTTGAAAGTTCGATTTATATTTCACTATTCATGCTGTTGATACAATTTAATAATTGGCGGGAAATAATTGTCGAATGAATTTAATTTTGGAAACAAATGCGATATATTTTATCCTAATGAGTTTCTTATAAAATTTTTAAGCCACTTGTAGATCCATCGTATAATCGAAGAATTAGTTATTAACAATATATTAATGCTTAAATTTTTTCTTACTATTCTTGGATATAATGAAAATCCTAATTGTGTAATTAAAGAAATTAGTAAAATAACGGCTGACGATATTGTATCGGTTTTGAGGATCGTTAGAAATTGGAGATAATTTTTCTCTACATCTCGTAATATCTCGCTTCTTCTATCTCTTATCCTTCTGATTCTCATACTCTCTCGTCCCCTTTTATATTTGTTTTTGCCGCTTGCTAGTTACTTGTTTTCCTCATCAAACGTTTTCGAGCTTTCTCCTCTTCACGCTTTGCCACGAAGAGACTCAGCAGCGGGGAATTATCCACAAATTAAATCGCGTTTTCACGAAAGGATGCTTATTAGTGACGTGATTGATGAAGAGTTTTGAAACGGATAAAATGACTTTATGTTTGAAGATATTTTAATCGATTAAATGCATTTCTCTAATTACTATGATTTGGGTTATATTCTTTATCATTTTATTTTTATATTCCTTTATGAAATATATCTTTTTATTTTTTATGCTCTTTTTTATATATGCTTTGAATGACTAGATGTAATGAGAATCTTTTTATCAGATTTTGTATTTCATAGTATTAAATTTTTATATTCGTATGAAATACTATTTTATACTATTAAACGATACGACTTCATATATTTGAATGTAATCCTATAATAAATATTCTGGTGTACAATAAATATAAATAATTTTTGTATCTATTGTACGTATTCTATTAAGTTAGATCAAATGAATTTTTAATAAAGTTATTAATAAAAATAATATTGCTCAAACTTTGACGCAATTAATTCACTACATTCT
>NW_006263351.1:1266380-1268152 GCF_000469605.1 Apis dorsata | reverse complement strand
AAAAAAAAAAAAAAAAAAACAAGCTTAAAATTGTCACGATTAAAATTTTTAATTGATTGTTACCGATAACTTGATTCATTTATATTTGCTACTTTAAATTTTCAACATTAATAATACATTATTTACTATTTAATTTGAAACTATTTCGATAACTCTATCTGCAATATTTTTATGATTCTTTTAAATTTATAAGCACAATTTATAAGTAATTCTAATTCCTTCTCATTTACACATTCTTTATAAAAATATCAATAAATTTGTGAAGAAGAAAGAATTAAAATTTATAATTTTATAAACATTTATCCTACTATTTCCATTGCAAAATCAAAATTGAAACGACTTAATAAATAACATCTTCTAAATAACAATACATATATCGTACTTACATCTGCATTCTCGATCGTGGTTGCAAACGTCGATCATCCCCGACGCCCATAGCCGGAACACCTCCGCGTCTAGATGCATTGTGCGCCGCTCACGTGATCCAATATACGAAAAGCAAAAGTGTTTACAGGCTGGCGGCCCGATACGAGATTAAACGTCGACGGTGAACCCAGCCTGGCCGATTAAAATTCCCCGATATTTTATCGACGTGGCACGATGGCCGGCGAATTCGACGCTTCCTCGCGAATGCAACATAAATAGGAATGGAGCGGCGGCGCGTGTGAAAACTTTCATCGGCGTCGATCAACCACGATCATCTCTCCATCTCTATTATAACGGATCGTTATACGCTCGATATTTTAATTCTTCCACGTCGCCGCAATTTTCGACGCAGGAATCAACAGGTACACCCCTCTCCCTCCTCTCCAACGCCCGTTTCGAAGGAGGGATTTCGCGGATCGAGCTGTATTTAGAATGCGTGCGCGATTATAAAATGACTCTAATGTTCTATTATTTGTATTGGAATTGTATTATTTGGAATAATGGAATAAAAAGATGATTTTCATAGTAGTGATATAATTAAAAATGGGGAATAAGAAATAAATTTTTGAAAGACAAAATGCTTTTTATGATAATTATTCGAAAAAGTGAACTTGTTATCTTTTTAATAAATGTTTGGATGAAGAAGATTTACTGTGATCTTCAAAGTCAGATAAAGTCAGGGATAAATGAAATAAATTGAATGTTTTGTAATGTCGTATTACTAACATATATTATACTATATATAAGGTAGTAAAATCTTAAAGTTTATAATCAGTATATACATTTATTTGAGATTTTAATGAAAATCTTGAATAGAGTATAAAAATATTTATTGTTCCTAAAAATACACTTAATAGACAATGCTACAACAGATTACTTAGCATCAATTTATAGATTTAAAATAAATAAATAAAATAATATGTTCGAAGTTGGTTACAATAGATTTCTTTTTTTAAATCGAAGAATTTATATCTAAGAAACAATTATAATTGATTATACATATATTCCAAGAACAATTAGAGAAGCAAAATATATGCAACGTATGAATTTTTATAGCCAATCGTTGTCATGAAGTTTTATTTTGCGCATACTTGTATTAAATCAAATGTGAAACTGTATGCATTTACTAGTCAAAGTTTACATTTGATTAGTTACGAGTACATTTACTTTACAAATTAGTATGTGTATACAATGATTAATAAGTGTATACATTTACCGAGTTGACGTTTCTACCGCAATATATACAATAACATCTAAATGCAAACGTGTACTTAATGTTAACTATCGAAACGAAACACTTAAGAAATTAGAAAGCTACATTAAGAATGCTACAAAATATAACGTTG
>NW_006263351.1:1263220-1266316 GCF_000469605.1 Apis dorsata | reverse complement strand
AAAAAAAAAAAAAAAAAAAAAAAAAAAAAAAAACAAGAATTAAGAAAATTAGAAATTGTAATATGCAAATTAAGAGCATTACATTAAAAAAATTTTTTTCCAATTTTTTTAACAACTAAAAAGAAACAAAAAATATATATTCTCCTAATCTTCTTAATAAATAATAATATTTTCTCTGAAACAATCGTTCATCTAACAAAAATCTGTGTCCTCTTATTCGAACGAATCTTGTTTTCCTCTTAGTTCGAATAATGGAGGTTGTAGTGTGTGTTAATACGTACAGTTGTACAGGTTTGTGTGCGCCCTATATAAGAGTGGTCGATGAAGTATCGTGGTATGCAAGTTGCACGTGCATACAGGTGCAGTAACTGTGTCCGACTCGTTTCGCTCGAACGAGCGCGAGCACCGTGAGCGGGCGGCCACGTGTTCCGCGTACCACGAGAGGACGGAAAATGGCTCGATATCGTTCGGTTGAATCGAGGCTTGGATTTGCTTCAGGTTATGGCCCTGTGTGATTGTACACCGCTTTCCGTAGAAAGTAGTTGTGCGTTTGGGAAATTGTTTTGTTATTTGGAATATCGACTTTCATTTTTTTCTTTTTTCTTTTTTTTTTTTTTTTTTTCTGGAGATTTAACTTGGCTCCGGTGGAATGGGTTATCTGAGTTTGATTGAATTTGGGGGAAATAGAAAGCGAGGATAAAGATAATTGATTATTTAGTATCAGTTTTCTTGAATGATTTCTTTTTTTTCTTCTAGTTGGTTTATATGAGAATTTTGTAATAAAAAGTTTTATGAGATATTTTAATGACACTGATTACGTTGCTGTAAAATAGAGAGTTTTGTTCGAATAATTATTCGAATAAAATTTTCATTTATGTTTGGTTTATTACTTTATTTTAAATAATATTATTTCAATATTTATTTCATATTATTTTATATTGTTTCATTATAAAAGGATAATGTTTTTTTTTTTTTTGACAATGGAATAGTTTTTCTATATTGGATTCTCAAAAGTCACTTTTCTTTTCTAAATACTTTTTGAAATTCTATCTTCTATTAAAACTAAAATGAAATCTTTATTTTTTTGTACAAGAGATTTTATTATTTGCTATTCTTTTATTCTTTATGTTATAAAACTATTATTAAATAAACTATACACAATTATAAAGTCACATATCGTTTCAAAAATTAATATTAAAATTACCACAATCATTAATAATCTATTTTATTAAGATAAAAACATAATTCCATTGTATCTATTTCATTTTCATATTATTTATATAAATATAAATAGATGATAGCATTAAAGATTCAAATTAAACAGTGACAAAAATTATTTCTCAATATTTCCAATTAATCAAAAGTCGATCAAGTTTCGAATATCTGGTCAACACGAATCAATCTACTTAATTATTCAACGTAGTCAATATAAATCCCATCTTTCTCGAATCGAAAAAAAAAAAAAAGGAAAAAGAAAAGACCAATCAAACTTTTGTTTAAGTAATTCGCGACTCTTCGAGGAGAACACTGCTCCTTCAGATCAAAAGATCGCTGTTATTAGCGTGCTTGATTAATCAACCAGCACGCAGAGAGCGAGCTAGAACAACGAACCGATGGAATATCGATCCCTCAATCGAATGAATCGAAAATCGAACGGATCAAAGTAATTTTCAATTGCTTCGATCGATTCCTTTCCTTGTTTTGTATCCGCTTGTGTGTATTCCTATGAAGGTGGAAAGAACCAATAACCTACGTGTGTATGTGTGTGTGTGTATGAAACAGTGGCTTATGAAACTATTCGAATTTTATTTACTCATAGTAAATAGAATTGTTAGATTTAACTTGTGAAAATGTTATTGTAAGATTTATAAATTAGTAATCGTCCAATCACTGAATTATATAACATTGTATGAAAGATCTCATATAAAAATAAGATATTGCAATGTTATAATATAAAGATTTTTAGCACATTTTTATTCTAAAAATATTATTTGAAATTGTATACGAGACAATGAATTAAAAGTTAAAATTTTAAAATGTTAAATTTAAAAAAAAAAATCTTTTATATATAATTCATTATAGAAACATAAACTTTCGTTAGAATCAAGATTTTTGAATTAAAAATAATTTCCTTTCGAATACTTTTCTAAGCTACTATATATAATAATAACTATATATATATACGTACATACATACACTATTGAATTGAAACGTGGGAGGCCTTTCACATTCCGTGGAGAAAATTTGTTCCACGGGCATTTTGCATCGATAGTCGAGAGGAAAAAGTTCGTTTTAACGACGTATATCTGGTTCAACGACGAACGATTATAAATATCACGAGAATCACGGTAAATTAATGAGAAACTACGAGACAAAATCGAGCATAAGAGTATATAGTTTTCTTCGTTTAGATTTGTTTGGCTCAAGCTTTGTTTTTTTTTTTTTGCCTCGTCTCCCTCTTTTCTCCCTTTCTCTTTCTCTCTCTTTCTCTCTTTTTCTTTTTCTCCCTGTTTTACCGACGATCGATTCCATCGAATGGATCACGTATGCAAAACGCCGCCTCTATCCGATGCAATTAAACGCACAACCACTCCCGTGACGCGTGCACACGGGCAAAAGAACTTTGTTTCATTTTCTCCTTGCACGCTTTCTCATTTTCACTTCACCGTGTGTTATAGTCCACGGGCATAAATAATCCAATGGATCGAGGCGAAGCGTGTCCTTCGTACGCGAGAAAAACACACTTCGAGCTTTGATTTGTTTTGCTTTTATTGCTCGATCAACGTAATTGTCTCACTTAGGGAGAATATGGAAACACAGGCTACAAAGAAATCGTAGAATTTATGGTGAACGATGATGAGAACGTTTCGGTATGGAACGATTTATTTAACATTGATCGACCGATTATTAAAGTGCTTTTACGATTACCATCGGATTAAACGTTTTATCCTTTCTGAATAAGTAATTAATCCTTGTGCCAATTCTTCGGTATGATAAAATTTGGTTTAAATGAATTTGTCAAAAGGGACAAGCACATTCGTATATAATACTTGGTTGTTCGTGTAATGGAAATTCGTCTAATTTTTCTTGTCAGTT
>NW_006263351.1:1259029-1262920 GCF_000469605.1 Apis dorsata | reverse complement strand
TTTTTTTTTTTTTTTTAGAGTGCGTAACGATATATCAAATATTATAAATTTGAAGCAATTTTACAAATTCTTTGCTTATTTGAATATTACACGAAATATATTTGCAATATATACTATTATAAATTGGAATTGTCGTTGGTCTCCTGTTTTTATTTGTTCATCGTTATTTATTCTTTCGATAATCTTTCGAATTAATCTATTTTAATACTTATTCTCGTTCACTACGTAATACCCTGGGACTTTAGATTTCACGATCGTGTAACAAGAACGCAAATAGAGTTACAGACTTTTTTTTTTACAAGTTCTTGATGATGTAGACAAAATCAGTTTTCAGAATATTTAATTTTATCAAAAAAATTTTATTTTTACTTTTATTTTATAATTATATCGTTTTACTTTACTTTTTTACTCCGACTCAGTATTATCAATATTTTAAACGTCACACTAACGAGAAGAAGTATTCCAATTATGATCTGGCAATAAATAACGATGAAAAAAAATAAAAACATTTAATCATAATATATCAAATAACGTACGACTTCTATAAAAATTTGATTACTATATTAGAACAAAAAAGTTCAAATAATCAGGCACGAATAAAATTTCCGATCAAATTCATAAAAAGTAATTCTTAACCAACTAATCCTTTACCCACTTTTTATCCTTGATAAATATATATACACCGATTCTTGATCTCTAAGTTCAAATAATAATAGAAATTCGTGCAGATATAATCAGAAATAACCCATTCGTCCATCCGTTTCCCACGTCGTGGCCGAACCTTTGAAATTCCATCTTTGAAATTCCCGGGGTATCCTCGACGAGGAAGGCACCGTGTCGTGGCCGATTCGACGTGGCCACGTATCGTTACACAGCTAATTGCGGTATAAACAGCGGACTTTACGAGGCACCGGTGTACGGCTGGCAACGTTCGGCAAACATTAGCCGCCATTAACGAAGATATAAGGCCGCGTGTATTGATGCGTCGCGGTTGAAGATCCGCAATGTCAAGGAGAGAAGAAGGCTGAAATGTTAAGATCGTCGGGCCCCGTAATCGAACACCTGACGCTTACATTCCAGGAAATTGGCCCGAGATAGCCGCGCTGGTAATGCTAATGGATGGATATTAATTTGACCGTGGCGAATACATTTTAACTAATCTCGCTCGAGGGTATCGCGAGGGAAACGAGAAAGTGGGAGAGGTTAGGGCGCGAATGCTCTGTGGGCGTCAGGTGATACGTGTCTTCTATTAAAGTATTCTGTTCATCCGGAAACTCTGAATGTACCTCTCGATAGACGAGGCTATACCGTTGCAATTTTGCGATATTTTGTCTCTCTGAATGGATCTTGGCTGAATTATGGTTGAAGCGATTATGGGAGGGAACTTAAGGAGATCGAGTGTGCTAGGGTGGAAGGAAAAAGTCAAAAAGTTAGTTGAGAAACTCTGAATGCATCTTCGATAACGTTGATAGACTACGTTGTGCTTATTGGCGTGTCTTCCAACTTTGTAGGCGTTCAATTTATTAGGCATAACGCGATGGATGATTTAAGAAGATCGAAACTCGTTTCTGTGATTTTTTTAATGCTTTTGTTTATTATCCATATGTTTTATTTATTATCTATATTATCCATTATGATATTCTTTTCTTCTCTAGTTTAAGGTTATGTAATTTATTAGATATTGATAGAAATAAAATCAATGAGAATAAAATAGAAAACTTGTTTGTTCAAGTTCAGATTTTTAATACTAAAAGTTATCTTATGATAACTTTTTAATAAATTCATGTATATTATTACTAGAGCTAATGATTGATTTTATAATTCTTCTTACAATTTACCATTGTTTCTATATCTATTCTATATCATTCCTATATCATTTTTGACTGACAATATCCAAAAATTCAAAAAGAAATTACGAATAATCATATTGTTTTCCAAATTTCCATTGTCAATAACTCCTCCCTTAAAATTTCGGCGAATTTTTTTTATCACAGCCGAGGTTCACCTCGTGCGGGCCGTATTTTTACCGTGAAAATAAAAAACGACATCCACCGGTCGACAATGGAAAATATATTATCGAGGTTTCGGCGAATATATATATATATATATTTTTTTTTCTAAGCGCGCGTTCTTTCGCATTGGAAATTTCCATTAATTCACCGGCGAGCTTCGATATATTTCATGGAAGCTCGATCGGACAGCGTCGAGCGTTTTTCGTTTCAATTTGCCTCTCCCTTCCTTTTCATCCTCCTTTATCTTTTCCCTCCCCTCCTCTCCACATGCATCCCCGTGCATGGAGATACTTGAAACCACAACTTAACCCAAATATCAACATTGGTTATTTTTAATTGCTCCATAGGGACTCGCGCTACTATTAATAACCCGCGCCTCGAGAAGAAGGGAACCTCGATGATCATAAAGCGTGGAATTTTAATGACACACACATACACACACATCGATGCGTATATACACGATTGTCGCAAATTATAAGGGAAAAGCGGCGTGGGGCGCGCACATTTAAAGATTATAGGAACCTATAAAGCTTTAGCCCGCGCAACATTTTATAAAGCCGATTATTCGGTATCTCGAGAGGAGGATGAGGAGGAGGAGGAGTGGAAGAGAATCCGGGGAAGGGGAAAGGTTTTGCCCGTTTCTCCGTTTCGAAACTGACGAATCTTCCAGGAATTCGATGTACGCTCGACCAATCCCGCGATGGAAAACGTTGTATCCCCTTCGTAACAAGGTTGGACAGGATGAAATGATTGTTGGAAGGATGAAATTTCCAAGTGTCTCCGCTTTCGTTAATCCTCTCCTCCTAGACCCCTTTCGAGCTCTCCTCTTTTGTAATTTGTTAATGGAGAAATTAAGGGGGAGAGACAGTAAGTGTGCGCGAGGGCAGGAGCGAGGATGGAAAAAGGATATTTGGAAAGTAGTTTCTTTATTGTTTTAAGATAGATATTTTAAGAATGTTTCTCCTGTTGGAAATCTTATATTATCTCGTGTACAGATTAGAGAAACACTCGTCTTATTTCAGCAAATGAGCAATACATTAGAAATTATTAGTATTCATAATATTTTTACACCACTTAATATGAGCCAAACATATGACCGTTTACACTTTTCGAATAGCTGTAATGACACACAGATGTATTAAAATTAACCAACCACAAAATGATAAAATTCTTATTATATAGCCACTTACAAAAGAAAATATAGATAGCATATATACCACGCGTGTATTAATCATAAACGAAATATGCTAAAAAGGGAGAAATGTTTATTAACTCCCTGCTCGATGTAACTAAATGGCAACTGCATAACAGTGATTTTATAACTCCAAAATGATAAAATTCTGAACACGATCATTTACAATTTCAAATGCAAAGAAAACACGTGTCATCGAGTGTACACATGTAATTAACATACGCGCGTATTAATCGTGCACGTATAGAAAATGCACAGAGATGGAGAAACATCGCAAGGATAAAGAGAGAGAGAAAGAGAGAGAGAGAGAGAAGAAACATTTATTAACTCGCCGGCCGGTATAGCTGGCACGGCTAACGACGACGTTTAGCCTGAAAGAAGGCGTGTGTGCTTGTTTTGAAGGGATCAAAAGGGGGAGAAGGTTGCAGGCAGCGGCCGCCTCTGAAAGCCCGCGAAATTTCCAGCGACGCAAACATTTTTTTTCGCCTTCCCTTCTCTTAGTTCCTCGCTATATTCTTTCCTCTATTATTCTCTCTCTTCCTCTTTTTCTCATCCTTTTTTCTCCCCCTCGTGACTAGAGAAACGAGCGTTTAGGAAAGAGGAGGAGGGGAAGAAGGACAAGTGACGAGCCACGGGTTTCACACGAACGAAGACGTCGCGACAATTATATATGCGACGCCTTATTAT
>NW_006263351.1:1257976-1258331 GCF_000469605.1 Apis dorsata | reverse complement strand
TGTCGTTTAAAGCAGCTGGAACGTCAACGGGACCACGCGTATAATAAGGAAGAAAAGAAAGGGAAGCGTGGCGTGGTGAATATAGGATTCTACACGGTCCCTCTGTTGCCGGCCTAACCTCATTTAGTTAGAAAGTGTTTGCGCGATGAGACCGGCGCGAGGTTTAATTGGAAACGCCTCGTGTCTATCGCATCGCGTTCAAACCCAGAGGAGAATGTCGTCCTCCGAGCCCTCGGCCGTAATTGGTCGCCTTTCTCGCTTCATCCGAGACCGCCACGATTTTCCAGAGGGGATACCCATCCGCAGACACCCACCCATCCAATGATAAATTTGTATATTCGGACTAATGGCGCGC
>NW_006263351.1:1253976-1257836 GCF_000469605.1 Apis dorsata | reverse complement strand
GCGACGAGTCTCGTCGAACGGAGTTCGGGAACGAGATTCATGAGATTCTTGGTAGTTGGATGAAATTGTGTTCCGTTTGAGGTGAAAAAAAAAAGAAAATAGATGAAGTAAGTTTTGATTTTTAGAAATTGTTTTGCGTAATAAAATTGTGTTTGATGTCAAGATACAATAGAGTTAATTGATTTTTTTATTGATTGGAGAATGAATAATTGGATAGTATATGTTCAAGATGTAAATTATCGTACTTTTTGTTTAAAATGTGACGTAAATAGTGGTATTTCAAAAATATTGATCTTGATAATTGTCTTTTGGTAAATAGAATTATCATATAAATATTTAAATAGATGGAAATATTATAGTATATATATATATATATATATATACATAATAATAATAAAATATAGAAAAATAATAACTGTTTTGAAAAATTATATTTTTACGAAGATTAATTAAGATAGGATCAATAATTGATATAAAAAGTCTATTAATAATGTAATAATTTAATAATATAAAAGTCTTTTTCTTTCATATTATTATTTAAGAGATATTCTCATTAATATTTCATAACATTCTTTAAGAATTTCTTACAGCAAAAGTATAAGAGTTAATCTATTGAAATTTTATTATATCATTATACTATTTTATTACACTATTATACGATATAATTACTCTATTCTAATAACTTTTTTCTTTTTTTAAAAAATATTTCTTTAATCTGTTCTCGAGAAACATAATGGCGGAATTTAATTTTTAATCTCCACGTAATATAATATATTATGTATATATATAAAATTTATAAATCTCTTTAACCTGAAATAAAAATTTTAATTTTCATAAGTTTAATAAGAATATGGAAAGATCAGGATATTAAAATAAACATTTTATGACGAAAATTCTTAAAATGGTGGCCATTAAACTAAGATACTAAAATTGTAAGATAAACGTAAAAAATTGTTAATAAAAAGGAAGTATGTATTATTCAAGTGATTTTAATAACAGATCGGGGCAAATATATATATGTCGTAAATATAAATCGTTAAAATTTTATCGATAATATCGTACAAATGTTAATATTTCTCGCCAATGAAAATATTTCTGAATAAAAACAAGAAACAAAGGAAATGTTTCACAGCCATAAAATGAAATTTTTATCAGACTTGTAATAAGTCGTAAACGAATCCGGATCGCAATACCATTAAAATCGATTCATTAGTACCAGCTACTGAAGGGAAAATCGCTTTGTTAATGCTTCAATAATACGTACGACATACACTGAACGATCACCGCATACATACTTATATTTTTGCGAATTATCAATTTTTAGTCAACATCATTGAATTCGTAATGCGTATCCAACATAAATCTGGACTCGTTAATGTACCCGTATAACCCAATGAAATATTAATGAACGTAGAAATATTCGTTTTCACGAACAAAGAGAAATCTCGTAATTATTGGCGCCCTCTTTCGCTTTATCCAACCCCTTCTCTTGATCAAACCTTACCCTCGTAGTTTCAAACATCCCTCCAATAACCTGCTGTCTCTTTTCCTAAATATTAAATTGGCCACAAAGTTTTATTAACATTTATATTTGCTCGAGTTGTTTCTATGAACCGATTCCAATGAACACATCAATCAAATTGGATTGAATTGTAATTAATATTTCGTGAATTTAATAATTTATTCATATATCTTATTACATACACTTTTTGTGATATCAGAGACACTTCGTCATTATTGATGAAAATGTGTGAATGTATTGATAATTTATCTACAAAACAAGGAATAGATAGCATGTAATTAATTTTCTAGTGTTAACAAATGTGTTAACTGCACATAATAATATATAAGATATAAGAAATATAAGAAAAGCATTTAGAATTAATGGAATTGAGTAAAAAATTATTTTCCAGCAGAACAATATTACATGCATCAAATAAGAATTGGATTTAAATATTCTTCTTCATTTACTATAATATATTCTCTACAATTTTATTCTCTTTATATTATTATCTTTTTTTGAAATTTTTTTGTAAATTTTTCAATTTTGAAGAGATAAAAAATATCTAGATCAAATTTTTGAAAAACAAGAATTTTTGCAAATGAGATATTCTTCTTGAAAGATTGAAGTAACAACACAAATTAAAATGGAGAATATCTAATGGAGTAAAGATATTTATTTTTTTAAGAAAAAAGAAAGAAAAAAAGAATTTTCCATCAGTTTTATATATCCTTATCTTTAAAACGAATATTTTTTTGCGTTTCAAATTAGAATTCAATTGATCTAATCAGAGGTAATTAACGTGGCTAATTAATCGACGTTATTCGCTATTGTTTCAGGATGTTTGGAAGTAGTGGTGCTTGTGCAGGTTGCGGCAACGCGATACCTGCCACAGAGCTGGTAATGAGGGCGGGTGGATCGGTATTTCATCAGAAATGCTTCACCTGTAGCAAATGCGGAAATCAACTCGTTTCCGGCGATAGGTAAGATTCAGATCTGATTAATAGACTCGCTAACAATTGTTATTGTTACGTTCTCACTGGAATAACAACGAAAAAGAACTTTTTGTTGTCTCTTGCATGTTCCACAAACATTGCCAACTCATAGAAATATTTTCTCTAGATTGAAAGTAACATAATTTCATGAATATTTTTAGTTTTTCTTTTGAAACTTGAAAATTAATTTGATTCAAACTATGATTAAAGAATTATTATTATTATCAACTGTAAAAAAATAAAGGAGTAAAAAATATTCAACCAAAGAATATCGAATCTAGATTACAAGAAATTTAGAAACAACTTCATATCATAGCTTATTAACAGATGAATAAAATCTTTAGAATTTTAATATTATACAAATATTCATATCTTCTATACTCCAATTAATTGGATAATTAAATCAAGATAAAAATAGTAGAGCATCAACAAAAAATTTTTCATTGTTTCAGTGAAGAAATAGTTGTATAATTATATTACAACGCTAGAGTATCTTGGTATATCCGGGGAAATCTGGGGATGAAATGGAATCAATAGTAGATGTCGTGAACTCGATATTATTAGAATTTTACCAATAATTCCGTTTAGGGTGAATATATACAACTCGAGGAGAAAACGCGGCAATTAAAGGGTTGGAAAAGAGGCGTGTCACATGGGACTGTCGGTTAATTGGTGGGGATCGCAACTGGGGATTTTGTAATAAAGGAGGAGGGACACAATTATCGCCCGGTAATGAAGCAATCTTGTTTATGAGCATCGATTTCGTGGATGCTCTGTGTGTGCTCTGCTTGATTACAGCCGTTCGTTTCGAAGCACAATTTTTGTTCGTACGAAACGATTACCTGTATTACTTTTACTACTTCCATTGGTATTGGCACAGGCGTAGTGCAAGTACAGATATATACTATATATGTATATAGTCAATTCTTCGTACAGAATAGAAATGTAAGACGAATTACGAGTTATTGATCATTTAACAACCTATTAAATAGTCCCATTGATCGTGTACAATCCTATCTATAAGTCATTAGACTTTATGGTATTTCAGGATACGTATAAATTATACGAATATTACAATGTTAACGAGTAATATTACATTCTTAGATACGCAGTACAAATTGCAGTTACAAATCACAACTGCAATAAATATTTTGTCAAAATTTTATATGATCGCAATAAAATAAATAAATAAATAAATTTACAAAATTAATCAATCCCTACGTTGGAAATTATAACCAATGATTTATAGACAGGAATGTACGTTCACAATTTTACTTTCTACTCTCACCGTATTAAAAAAAATATTATTAAGAGACATTTCTTCTTGCCCAGGTACTACTTGCTATCGGGGTCACCGGTGTGCG
>NW_006263351.1:1251112-1253592 GCF_000469605.1 Apis dorsata | reverse complement strand
GTACCGTCTCAGGTCGACGTCGTGGACGTGGCCGTCGGAGGGGATCCCTATTCGCCGCCTCCGCCGGGTCATCAGCAGTACCACCATCATCACCACCACCATCACCACCATCATCAGATGGGAGTCGTACATCCGGGACTGGCGGTACAGCAAACGCACCTGCAGGCGTCCACCTATCAGGACTGGTCTCCATGGGCACAGGACACCTGCGATTGAACAACCTTAACCCTCGTTGAACCTCGAGGCCGTCTCCCGGTTGAACGAATCCTCTCCTGGCTCGGGCGCCGCCGCCGTTCACTTCAACGTTCTTCCCTTCCATCTCCAACGTGGAAGAATAAAGAGTGTTCTTGACGATCTTTCATCACTGGAAAAAATTGGAATCGTGAACTTCTCCTTCGGTTGGTCGATTCGCGAAACTGTTTTCTCTCGTGAGGTTAGAAAGAAACTTTTGTGACTTGCCTTGTGGACAACGCGACAACCTTGCGCAAGAGGAGACGAAGGGCCGAGCCTGGAAATAACCGGTGAACGAGATTCTCGTTCCGATTGTGACCGAAGAACTCCGTTAAAGAGAGAAGAAAATACGTTTCTTGTTCGTCTTTCGACGTGTCGTGTCCCCGACCGATCGAACGCGTCTTCGATTCGGTGTTTCGCCGCGCGCCATGGCCGCTGCGCGCGCATCCGCGCGATTCGATCCCCTCGAGGACGATCGAGACTATCGATAACCGTGTTCTCGAATCGTGCGCACGGCCACCGCGTGGAGCCGCTGTACGCATCTTTCTCAACTGGTCTCCCTTCCCTAATCGATAATCTTTGCTCAATCACGGAAAATCGAGGGTAATTGAAAAGCGTGTTTGAATGCGTTTTGGGCCGCGTGCATCGTCGCTGACAACAACGACGACGATGACAACGAGATGTCAGCTTTTCTTCAGTCTCGTTCAATGTTTTTCGGTGCTCGTCCGTGTTTAATCGAATCCGCAATCCTATTAATCGCACGTCAGGTAACCAGCAATCACTTTCGCGCTCGTGTTTCACCGCCTTTCCTCTGGTAAACGCGACTGCATCTGCCCCTCGTCACAGTGGTTTATTCAACACTGGCGCTTTGTAATGGTTTCGTACGGTTGAGATTTTGTAAGCGTGAAATGTTTCGCGGTTTAACGACAAGAAATTTTGAAACAAATTTTGCCGTATTATTATTTTTTTTTTTTTTTTTTTTTTTTTTAGTTCTTCATTGCGAAGATTATGTAAACATTCGATTATGTAACGTTAGTTTTATTTTATTCTTAACAATCAGATATTTGATTAATATTTTTGTTTTATAGTTTCGAGATTTCGAGATTTTTATTAATTGTGGGAGGAATAATTCTTTTGTTTCGATCAAATTTATCGAAATGCTTGGTTATTTTTATTATTATTATTATTTTTTTTTATTAAGTGAATTTTTCTTTGGTTTTTTATTTTTTTTATTTCTTTTCTTTTTCTATATTTTTATTTATTTTTACTTTTTTATTGTTTTTCATTTGTTTAAGTTAAACAAAAAAACCAAGATTTGACAAAAGAATTTAAAGATTTAAAATAAACGAAACGAAGTTATTAGATTAATAATAATTGAAAATTATTTGTCTATCGATTATAATAGAACCTTCATTATTCGAATTAATAAGGAGATAAATTTTCAAATAAAGAGATAATGGAACATAGATTTTTCTTAGATGAATTATTTTGGGGAAAACAATACGCTTATTTACAACAAAATTAAGATGACAGCATAAGAAAAAAGTATCTATTCTAAAAATTAGGGAATTCCTACTTTTTTAACTGTCAAATTGCACAAATCTTTTAATATATATACGCAAAGAAATGTACATTTCATAAATAAATTTACATTTTTTTTTAATACCAATGATTATGGATTTCCCAAGGTAATTATGTAGGTACTTTTTTTAATTTCATAGTAACTTTTTTTATTTTTTAATTTTCCAAGTATTTTTTTCCCTTTCAATAGTTAATACTAAGTACATATTTATGTTCAATATTATTATTGTACACTGTATAAACTCATCCAATTTCAAATTAAATTAAATTTTGCAAACGCGAATATAGATAGCATACAATTCGGTTAATAGAATGAATATTAGAATATTCGAATAATGAAGGTTCCATTATACTAATTTTACTTTATTCTCAAGAATTAAATTTTAATAATTACTCGAGAAATAATTGTTCCGTTTCCAAACACGATTCTTTTTACCTCTTTTTTTTTATATTCTTTCAAGTAAAAAAATTCAATACAAAATCTAATACAACAGTATTTCTAAAATTAATTAAAATTCAAGGTCTAAAAATTAATAATAATCTAGAATTATTATTTATCCCATTAATTATTATTTTTGTTTCATCTCTCAAAATTAATTTGAATAATTACTTTTAAAAAAAATATTTCCTTCTTATACAAAACACCCAAGATTGTTCTCACTTTTTTC
>NW_006263351.1:1249679-1250968 GCF_000469605.1 Apis dorsata | reverse complement strand
TTTTTTTTTTTTTTTTTTTTTTTTCGTATTCCTTTAAATAGAATTTTCAAAGAGGGCCAGGATCTAACGCAGGAATCGAGATCTAAAATCACGTGTACAGAAAAGAAAATACCATCGACTCGGATAATTCGTCGATTGAGAACGTCAGCTCCTGGCCCTTAGAAAATTATTTTTCTTTCAAAATCAACCAGCCCCTCCCTTCCTCCGTCCCCCTTCTCGAGACACAGCCTCTCCCTGTAAACTCATTAAGCGTTCCTTGTTCTCGCGATCGTTTAATCGAGTCTCTCCTGTCCTGGAATAAAAGGTCGACATCACGAGGTGAAATCGTCGAACGAGCGAAATTATCATTCGAATTTTCCAACACCGTTGACGTCCCTCGTGGTCGGACCGGTTCTCTCCCTTTGCGAAATTCCCTGATCCAGATTGTGCAATCAGAGGTGGATAAAAAAACTGTTCCTCGAGCATTACCCAACTTTCATCGAATAAGGATTTTTATTTATTTTTTGTTATTAACGCTATAAACGTTTTTTGCTTATGGAATTATTATTGAGGCTATCGAATGTGTATTATCATATTGTCGATTTCAATTTACCTAATATTGCATTTTTTTTTATTAATTTATGGATATTTTGTTGTAGAAATAGTATATTCGAAGGTATCACAATATATTATCAGTTTTTTTTTTTTAATTATCTTTCAATCTTTGATTAGAATGAATTCTAAATACGAAATTTTTGAGTTTCAATGGAGATATTATTTGTAAGCCTCAATAATAAATTGAAGCAAATTTCTAGATTTCTTTTTGAATTTATTTGAGAATGAAACTCTCGTGACAGTATTTCTCGTAAGTAAATAATTAAATATTAAGAGTAATTGTTCTGAAATAACTTTCACTTTCGATACGTGTCTATTAGCGAAAAACTTTCGAGAGAAACTTAAATCTTGAAAAATTTTCTTCTCGAACGAATTTCTATTTAATAATTATGAATATAAAAAAATATTTATCCAATTAACTGTCGCGGGATCAAAACGTGTGTCATTTAAAAGAATACATAATTTCCAAAAATTATATCCAAAAATTTCATCGTTCGTTTGTTTCACTGATTCGAAATTCGAAAAAGAGAAAAACATCTTGTGGATGATATATATCTCAAAAAGAGTTCCAATTCTAAGAATTTGTAGCGACAGTTAAGTGAATACTATCGAAAAATATCTAATGAATCTTTACGTTTTGATACATTTTCCCGTTCATGGAGAATATTTGCACAGAGAATAATGCTCACGTCGTC
>NW_006263351.1:1245134-1249553 GCF_000469605.1 Apis dorsata | reverse complement strand
AAAAAAAAAAAAAAAAAAAAAAAAAAAGAAAAGAATCGACGATTTATAAAGAGTATATAATGTTCGAGAAAAAAAATTCCTCCAGAGTCGAAACAAGGTTGAAACACTCTGTCTGTCTGGCGACGAGAGCGCGAGCACCGATGCCCAAGAACGCTTCGTTCGGCGAAAGGATTGAAGCGTGTAATAACAATACTTTTTCTAAGTGGCCAGGGTTTCGACATCCGCAATAAACATTTACGTAAATGTATATTCGTGAACACGTTACGATGTATCTACCTATCGGCCATGCCTGTTGTCGGTTTCCGTGTCGAATGCCCCTTTTACAAATTGTACAAAGTGTTTCCTTTTCCATCAAGTGGCGCCACCGCATCGCCGGAAGTCGAACGAGGAGAATCGGAACTCGACACAGGTTCGGCCACGTTCGAAGCTCAATGCGAAACTAAAGACACATGTTTTGGGTGTAAATCAACGCGGATACGGTTGGATCGGGCTCGCTTTATGGCTACATTTTCTCGTATCCGGAGGAACTCTAACACTTTAGATGCGATCATTGAAATCGTTCGCGGTATATATAATATCTCGTACGAGTTTCGATGAATTCGTGAAAATTAATAAAAAAAAAAGTAGTTTATCGAGTAAATATAAATAATAGAAAGTAAAAAGAATTGATAAAGGGTTCGTGATCAACGATTTTCTCTTCGAGATTCATGTTTGTGAATTTATTGAGTTGATGGAGTAATAATTTAAAAATCAATTTAACGTGATCTGTTTGAAATTATTTGAATATTTTTTCTTCTTTCATTTGCATATGTCAATAATTTTGTTAAATGATAACGACTGATAATGATTAGATTTATTTTACAACTCGAAATTCCATCACAAAATTTGGTGAACCACTGATACATTCACTTGCAATATTTATTTATAAAATATAATATTTTTGAATAGTTATATTTATATATTTATCAAATTCATATTGGAAACAGAAATATCACGAAATGGGCGTACATTGGCAGATTTTTGTAACAATTTGTTATATGATGTAAAAATTCTTGCCATTTTCCTTTTAATAAATGTTAATGTTACCTTGTTATTAGAGTAACTAATATTAACAGCATTTACATTAACATTTAAATTTCTTTATATTTATTTATCTATTTATTTGGATGATTAATTATCACATTCTAATGTTTTACCTCCTTATTTACATATTTATCTTAACAACGAATACGTTCCATAATTTCTTGTCCAATCTAATTACAACAACCATTCACAATCATAAAACATTATTTTCACGAAAGGAATGACACGCCGTCTATATATTTAAAATTATTCACTTCCCCAGAATCAAAAAAAAAAAAAAAAAAAAAAGAAAAAAAGACAAAATAACCAACTTCACCATCAACCCATCACATTTTCTTTCTAACGAGAAAATAAAATCGATATTCTGTCTCTCCCCATTCCAACGTCTTCTTCTCTCCAAATTTTTATTCCCAAACCAAACGGATGGACAAGAGCCACGCTCCAAGTCCCGTAAAGCGACCGAACAATCGTGCCCGTGCAATTGATCGTTACTCGTTTACCCGTCTCGTTCTTAGCGAAACTTTCGTCTCTCAGAAACGCCGCCGCGTGCTTACGAGGATTCGAGGCGAGAATGATAAGAGTTAAAGAGTCGAAATAAAGAGAGAGAAAGAGAGTGAGAGTGTGTGTGTGTGAGAGAGAGAGAGATTAAAAAAAAAGAGAGAAAAAGATGAAAGCGAACCGGCGACGTTCTCGACGCCCGATCGCTGCGACGGTGCTCGACGAGGAGTGGAGGATCGAAGGGCGAGAGGATCGTTCCCCTCGCCGCTCCCTCGTCGATTTCTCCTTCGATCCGCGGCGTCTTCGAACGCGCCACCACCCCGCCGATCCTTCGATCCATGATGAAGATCGAGAAGAAACGAGAAGAAAATTCGCCTCTCGAGAATTGGGAAGAAGCGAGTGTTGATCGGACGAATGGAATCGTTTGCTGTGACGGTGATCGTGTAATTTAATCTTGTACATAGGGTACATTTTGTATATTGTTAAAAGTTTGTGTGATATAAATGGTTATGTATTTACTATTAAAAAAAAAAAAAAAAAAAAAAGAATGCGGCGAAATGCGGGGGTAACCACCGCCTTCGTCCTTCTTCGATGGGACGATCGCGGCCACGATGACAAGCGATTGGCCATCATCATTTGGACGCGATAACTGACGTTATCAGGATTCGATAGTTTCTCGAGCTCAGGTTCTCGTTAATCTTGTATGCCTTTGTACATTAGATCGTTGCGAGACGAAATGATCGAATTCTTAAATGATCTGAAACTGGATCAATGTTTTAACGAGAGTTCGTTGTGATAAATTTATTTTCGTGATTTCAGAAAGTAAGATCAAAGTTATAATTACTTATATTATTGTTCGCCAATTCAAGATTGTATCTTAACTTTTTAAATTTTAAAGACTGTGTATAAGAAAAACATTAGAATACGATTTTAAAGATAGTTCATTAATAGTACATTATCAATATTTTTAAGTTTCAAAAGTTTTTAAATCGAATTAATTTGCAACAAATCGATAGCCTTCACTTGCGCTTTTCCTGAAATTCGTCGATCATTTCATTCACGACGATCCAACAAAACGAATCGACGTTTCAATTTTTTTATTCTATCCTTCTATTATCGTTGATCGTAATTTTGATTTTCATTTTTCTCCCTTTGCTAAAGAGACGATCATTTACGAAATATTTATAAATGTTGGCTCAGAGAGGACCACGAGACGATGGTCTCCATTGTTCGTACGATAAGTTATGTGGAGAAGAATGGAAAGGATTGGTTTCGTGTCCAGTGGTGATGGAAGATCGCAAAACATCGTCCTCGATTGAGCGATACACGCGGTTGGATCAGCTCACGATCTTCTCGCGTTTAGTTAATTTTGTTATTTGATTTATCTCGATCTTCTTATCCCGGGACCCGACGATATCTCTAAATGGTTTCGCGGCCTCTTGTAAAATACAAAAAAAAAAAAAATAATATTAATAATAATAATAATACACACGGAGAAACACACACACACACATACAAGACACGTTTATTAATTAAATAAAAATCACAAGTTTTTAGAACGTCGTTCGTTCATGTGAATCATATACGCTTTTCTTGTCATGTGCTATTCATGAAATACGTGTTTATATACGAAATCGTCATTATCCGTCCTAGTTCTTCCATGTATTAGGTTGCTGCATAAATTTTGCCGATTTTTGTATATAATTCGTATAAATTGATCTTTCTTAGTATTATCTTTTTTTTTTTATGTTTATATATAAATTTAATACAAATAATATTTATACCGTCTACGAAGAGTGCAGATCAAAAAGATCAATTCTTGATAAATTGAAACAATATCCTGTCTCTTTGAAATTTAAATGAAAATGTTACTTCTCACTTCTGCTATATACGTCGAGTTTGGCATCAATAACTCGTCATCTTTTTCGTTATAAAATAATTTAGACGAAAAAAAACTTCTTATCTTAAAAATACAATAAATTCTTCTTTTTGATAGATAATATAAAATTCATATGGATAAAAAAACCTGTTATAAATAATACATATGTTTATTCATTTATGAGGAATTTAAAAGTTAAGGAAATAAAAATTTAAAAAAATTTAAAAAATTCACAGAATATAATATGCAAAAATGTACAAGATATAAATATATTCGTGAGACACCCTTAAAATATAGATGCCAAACGAAAACAAAAGATATTGATATACAACAATATACGAAATTAGAATAATTTAAGTTGATCTCAATTTCTTAAATCTTAATTCTTTCAAATTTCTTGCAAACTTAAATTGCTAATAATAATAATAATCATTGTTTTAATCTTTGAAATCACTCTTCCATAAATGTTCCATGAACATATTGACACTCTATATAAAATATAATATATCCAAGACACAATATTCATCATAATTATATTTAATATGAAATAAATTTCTATTTCCATAAACATCCCTAATTTAATTACAAATAACAAGTATATCTATATTTTATAAAATAAGCATAAGTTGTTCTCAAAAATTGAATCTGCAGTAGACGTGTATACATATGTCAGCGAATGGAACTTATGCAGCAACCTAATAATACATATTCACGATTATTCCCTTGGCAGTCTCTCTCATCCGCGAACAGACGCAGACAAAGGGGATGCATGAACGACTTCGAGGTAAGCGAATGTTACTGTCCAATTTAAGAAATTGAATCTCGCGAGATATCGTAGCCAGCGCGGCGAGATTAATGAGCGAGCTTTTCGAAAACTTTTCATGCCTCCACCTACGTAAACTTATTGACCGCGTTTCCGGGGACACGAGGGAGAAAAGTTTCTCGACTGGAAGTTGTTT
>NW_006263351.1:1242272-1244862 GCF_000469605.1 Apis dorsata | reverse complement strand
TTTTTTTTTTTTTTTTTTTTTTTTTTTTGGAGAAAAAAAAGACAAGGACGTTTCAAGATCACGAAGATAAAGCCAAATATTCATCTAAATTGTTAGAATTTATGTCTGATGAGATTTTCTATCGTATGGCAGACGACGTGCAGAAAATTTTGGATTTAAAGGATGGATTTAATTTAGATTCATCGATCGCCATGGTAATATAGAATATTCATCTTGGATTTTGAAATGATGATCAATAATTTTGATTCATTTTAAAACTTTGGAGAATTATAATATAGTGTAATTCATTATTATGATAATGATTATTATTGATCTGCACGTCATTTTTTATTTATTTATTCATATTTTTTTGAAAGATGCAAATGAATATAATAAATAAAGGACCAGTAACGATGTTATGGTAACGATGTTATTGACGATTGAATTTCAATGATGTGGAGGAAGGAATTTTAATAAAAAAAAAAAAAAGAAAAAAATAATGCAAATTATGCCATATATATTGAATACATGTAATTCTTTTGACTAAATTCATTAATTGCAAGTTGTCAAACAAGGTAACCGATTTTCTGCGCGATTCAAACGCTAATGAGAAACTCTATGTAAATACTAAGATCGCACATTTTTTACTGAACAAGGCATCGTCAATTCTTCGAATTCGTCGAATAATATTAGCTTTCTATTTTATGAAAATGAAAAAAATCTCTATGACTATTCATATACCTATTAAATTTATATTTATATTTGTGGTAAATTAAAATTAAAATCAATTTTAATTTTGGAATTATAATTCATTCTTCTGTACTTCACTAGAAAATATATTAAACGACAAAGAAAGTCAATAACAATAATTTAATAAGGAATAATTTTATGAATGAATCGAGAATCGATCGATTTCGACGGAAAAGATAGATAGGTGCGACATCTGTGGCAGGCTTCGATATTATAAACTATCTGCTACAAAAATGCAGGTTTCTGTAAAAACAGGAGAATTAAATAGTTCTTCTAGATTTTGTTGCAAATCTTGAACAATTTACATATTCATATTATTAAGAAAAAGAAAAGAATGCTAGTGAGTTTTTTTTTATTACTGATTATTAAGGAAATACACGATTCAAGGTTATGATAATAGCAGTTTTCCATTTTATCGACTAAGATATCATCAGTGAGTAAGGTTTCTCAATCACTTCAAAGTTCCGTGGAGAAACTAGTGAAAGAATTGCGACACGATCGATGAATAAAAATGATAAACATTTATATCGAATGTATACTTTATGATAATTTTATAATCAACACTACGAAAGAATATGAAAAACAATAATTGTTTTGAAAAACAATTATAACACTATGTCAAAATATACATACTCTTCTGTACTTCACTTTGTAAATATGTTACGTATGTATATACGATATGTACATACAATTGTATCGCATATTAAATCGAAGCAACATTTAATAACGATAATTTGATTAAATAAAAAGATCAAATAAGAAAAAAAAACCGCGATATAACTTATTTAAAAATCCGATATACTTTTTTATGTTCCCATAAACTGCAATATTTTTTATCAAAGAATTATTCGTGAACAATTAAAAATTCGAGGAAATTTTCAATAGAGGAACTCGTGTCAAGTTTTCATGGCTTTGGGCGTTCAATTTTTTGGAAAATTCTACCATACACGGAAAACGTGGAATCGGTAAACGAACACGCGGCAATCAATTTTTCATGTAATCGGATTTTATTGGAATGTCCCTAATAAAACACAATGGAATTGAACATAGTTCGAACTACGATATACCGTGCTGTATCGTTTCCTGGCCGAACGATAAACGAAACTATTGTGTGGCAATAACACAATTTAAATACACGCGGCGCATAAGTGCCTAGGCCAACTCGATCGTATTATTACACACGTAGGCAGTAATTGGCGGCCATTGATGCCTGTAAATTGAATTTAACCACTGTGAATTGACTTCGAAGAAACGAATTCCATCTTTACGCTTCGCGAAAACGAGAAATAAGAAAAAAAAGAAAGAATATCTTTTGCAAAAAGGAATATTTATTAAAAAAAGTATTTGATCATTTTATAACGTCAATTAAAAGTATAATTACAGAATAGAAAAACAAGAATATTTACTTGATTTTAAATTTTATGGATTTTTTCAAAGATTTTGGAATTTAAAAAAATTTTTAATATTTCATAAGATTATAAAAACTCGATATAAATTTTAACGTTTTATTTTTTTTTTATTATTGCTGTGTACACTTGAGCATTATCACAATAAAAAAAAAGAACTTCCTTGCAATCACTTAATAACAATCATACACTTGCAAAAATGAAAGATATACACGTACAAATATTATTCCAAATGATGCAAAACTAATAATAAATCTACTTACCTTGATCCAATTATTTTTAACCCTTAACAAAATAAAATATACAAAATTTCCCAATGATTAAACTAAAGAAATAAAATGAAAAACGAAGGAAGAACGATTGTAAATTTGAAAAAAAGATGCATCAATTAATCCACTAATAATCGAACCTCGAACACTGAACTCACTTGTGCAAGCCGTGTAGCGTGGACAAGA
>NW_006263351.1:1241376-1241733 GCF_000469605.1 Apis dorsata | reverse complement strand
CGAAGCGGAAAGGAGGAGGAGGAGGAGGAGGAGGAGAAGGCGCAAGGGAAGAGGAGAAGAAACGAAAACAATCGATACTGTCGGAACAGGAAAGCAAGGCCAATCGGCCCGTGCTCTATTCGCGGAGTGGCCAATCAAAATGCCTACTANGCGAGTAAGTATGTAAAAGAAGAAACAATGGCGGGGCCCCGCGGGGGTAGCTGGTGGGCCGAAATAAAACTTTAATAATAGCGTAAAAAGCGCATGGTTTAATGGCCGTGCAGACGGCCGTAATACATTATTTTCGAGCCGACACTCTTCTTGCGACGGAATCCCTTTGAGGACGCGCAACTGCCCCAGCTATCCGCGCTTTGTTCC
>NW_006263351.1:1240771-1241096 GCF_000469605.1 Apis dorsata | reverse complement strand
GCCGGCAGGCCCGCTAATTAGACGCCACGTAAATCAGTCCTGAAACTCAACGTTAATTAACACGGGTTTCCGTTGGAGTTGCTTACCCACCTATTTATCGAACGACACAAATGCAATATGGTCGAACACGTGCACGTCCGTTAAATGCCTCTCCTCCTTGGGACCAGAGAAATGCCAGATATCCTCCAATGCCCACCCCCTTCCTTCCTCTCTACGCTCAAGTCGTGGACCTATTATATCCATAAGTTTATGCCACTTTAAATAAAAGTTGCCGTATAAATAGACTCGCGTGCACTCGCGTGGACCGTACGTGTATATACACTCG
>NW_006263351.1:1234447-1240655 GCF_000469605.1 Apis dorsata | reverse complement strand
TTCCCTTCGAAGAATGGATCCGCTTTGTCTCATTCCCCTTAATGATCGCGGGATTTCTAATAATAGTGGGCAGGAATTTTTCTTAATTGACTGTCGCTAACTCGTTACCGAACCGCTTTAATTGCGACGAATGTTTGGCAGACGTCCCGAAATGTCTCTAAATATAATCAAAGGAGGAAAGCGTGGACCAAAACTTGTTGGATCCGTGCTATCCGGAGGGAATCGGAATTCGAATCGAGGGCCGATGTTTCTTTTAATTTAATTTCATCCACGATGATGATGGACACGTGCGTTTTAATCCGGAAATTCGGGGCCGAGGAATTGTTTGATTCGAAGAATTTGAGAATTTTACGGTAAATGAGTTGAAAATAATTGGATAATGCGTGTTTTAATTTGGAAGATTGGAATTTTGAATCTTGAGAATTTTTCTGATGAACGATCTGAATAGATGATCATCGATATTAAGATGAAGAATATTGAGCAATTTTAGAGGATAGGTTGATTGAATTTTGAGAATTTTATGAGGGATAATTTGAAAATTGGAGCAGTTGATCATCATTGATGAACTTTAGAAGAAAGAAAGACTTTAAAATGAATTGCAGTCGAAAATCAAGTACACTTAATTTTATTTATTGGAAAACTTAAGTGAACTCTAATTATATTTCTATTATTTAGATTAATAACAAGTGTAATTATATGAATTTATTACAACAAAAATGCTAATACTAATGTAATACATAGTTTAAAAATGATAGAATTAAATTCATTTATAAATATTGTACCTGAATATTGAACGAAAAATTACACAAACAATGGATTCTTATTATGAATTAATCCTTCAAGAATTCATTTATATAGATTAAATTTTTAATAAATTGATCAACCATTATTGAATATCACTCATTTATATAAATATCTGTTATAAGAAATCCTCTTATTAAGTAATAAATAATTAATTATACCAAATAATCTAAACTTCTATTGTATAAATTATCTGATTCTGTTCTTCAATCTGAATCTATTCTTCACAAGATTTATATATAAACGAATTTAACCATCAATCTTACAAGACTTACCTGTTATCTTTCCACGAATCTATAATAAAAATACAAATCGTTAAAAAATCATTATTATTCCTTCAAATTAATACAATCAACCTTGTTACTCACCTTGTTCGTTCGAAACAAATCCATTCAAAGTTACAAACCTCATAAAAAATCAATAACTTTCAATAAGAAAGAGAATCTAATTTGATTTTTCTTTCGAACGAATGATAAATGAAACAATTTCAAGTTTATCAAGTTCGACGACTTGGGTAATTATCGTTTGTTACGCGTCGAAAACAAACGAAACGACAGAGTCTTTCATAGATACAAGGCAATCTCGAGCGGGGCCATACCGGTTTCTCTAACTTCGACCGGTAATTAACAATCGGTCGCGCATAACAAACTGAATTTAATTAATTGCATAACTGCACGGAGGTCCGTGCTTCTAATCGAACCGGGTACATATTGTTGCAGCCACCCTTCTACCCCTCATCAGCCACCGGCAATTAATTATAGCATTCCGGGTTAGCCGGGGAATTAATTACGTCCAGAAGTTGGACGTAGCCGGGGGATCGTTAGAAATCGTCCTTCGTTAGAGTTAAGCTGGGCACCGGTTCCGCCGGTTATTGATGGTTTCTGGTTCCTCATCGGCCTGATACTGACAGGGTTGAGTGGCCTCCGTCCGCCAATTCTGCATCCGTCTGCAATCAGACGCGCTTTGCATTTTAATAAGAACGAATGTTATGAGATTTTCCTTCTCCTCCTCCCCCCCTCTCCGTACCGTCTTTATTCCCCCATGTTTCCTCGTTTCTTGAAATTAGCAGACGCGATTACCTCCTTCACTGTTTTATTTCTCGTTATTCTTTCCCTTTGATTGCGTTTCCTTCTTCTTCGTAGGATTACAATTTCTGCCCATCGAATTAGGATTAATTGATATTTGATATTTTTGTAATAAAGTTTAAAGTTTGATACTTTCTTTGATGTTTTTCCCTCTGTAACTAGGATTGTAACTTCTGGCCAGAAGGATTAATAGGATTAATAGGATACTTTTTGCGATAGAATTGAAGTTTGATGTTATTCGATATGTTTCTTTTTTTTTTTTTGTTATAATGTTTTGATGATATGTTAAGAATTTATTGAAACTATTGAAATAGATTGCAATATTCTCGAGACATCTTTGGAGTAATTAATTAACAGCAAAAGTTAACTGTTTGAGAAATGTAAATAGTAAATTAATCTCTATGTAACATAAAATCATGATTTTACGTTAAACTTTTATATAGATATATTGCATTACGTAAAATCTTTACAAACCATTATCAAAATCTTCATTCAACCTCGTATTAATTGATTATTGATTCGTTGGAAACACGGATATAACGCAAAAATAAATCATCATGCGAATTCTTCATTCTAACAAAATCGAGGCAAAAATTGATCCGTTAATTGGAGAGTTGTTAATTAACGACGACATTAAAACGGAGAAACGAACGAGATTACAACAATTTGGTCGATCGCGTCTTGGACGTCTTGGAATCGGTGCGCTCCTTTTTCATTCGTTCGAAACGACCATCGTTTTCCATCGTTGCGTGCAATCCTGTGAAACGAGAGAGGGAGCGGAAAAAATAAAAGGAATATATTAAGAGTGTCTCCGAGTGGCGTTCTCCACGGCAGTCCGTTCGCTCTAATTTCTAATTATTCCGCCGGAGTGGTTCTAATTAGCGTAGCTACGTAGTTACCTACGTACAACTGTTTCCGGTGTGTCCGGGAACGGGGAGGAGAGGGGAGGGAGTGTATAGGTTAGGTAAATAAGCTCCTCGATCCTCTCTTTCTTACCGCGAAACGCGGACGTTCGAGAGAGACAACGTCCACGAAAAGGATTTTATCGTACACTCGTTGCCTTGGGCGCAATAATTATTCCCCCTTCGAAAGGAAGCACACTTGTAGAGGACACATCCGAACGAAACCATTCTTCAGAGTCTTTTTGCGACATAATCCGCAATAATGATGAATTTATTTCATATAATGTTTCGTATTATTTGTGGAGATATTGAAAATTTGTGGGATTTAAACTTTAATTAAATGTTTTTGTGTCGTAATTTTGTGATCCTTGGTGATTCTTTCTTCTTCCTTAAATGTGAAATCCATTTTAATACTATGATGATAGGATAATTTTCAAGAATTAATGAAATAGAGAAGTAATGAATTGAAAAAAAATGATAAATTAAAAAATATGTAAATACGTAATATAAATATACAAGTATGTTAGGTATTAGTAGTTACGAGCCACGTGGCGCTAGTATCGCGTCACTGATCTAATATCATAGTGTTAGAATATTTTGAGAATACTTAAGTGATAAGTAAATTTTTATGATATGTTTCTTATAAAATTTATAAATTTAGTGTATATTGATTTCGCACAAAATAAAAAAACTAAAATATTTATTTTCAAAAACGAATCATCGCGGATATTAAGTCAAGATTGTTTGCCTGTGTTGCAATTTATTTTTAAAAATATATCGAAGATATTACATAACAATCAATTATTTTATTATTCTTAACTGAATTATGTTATTAAGTTTTATTACTAACGATCTCTTCCACAGTTCCATGAGTTTTTTCAAATCATCGCGTATTATTATGCATTTCGAAAATAGCTCGACACTGGCTCTTTTTTGAAATTATAAATTATTATTATTACTATTAATAAAGTATTATAATTATTATCAAAACGTGAATACAAACCTCAATAACAACTCGACAAACACATTTGCGTGAAACATCGAAACTTGATTGCATTTTTTAAATTCGATTTCAAATCATTAATTCGACCTGAAACGAGAGAAATATCTTAAAATTCTTTATTCCCAACAATGTAATAATTTATATTGATATTAGAATCAAATTTCTTACAATCAATTGAACGAATCTCCATGCTCGGCAGGATTTTAATAAACGTTGCACGGGAAAAAATCTTGTTTAATTCTTGCGCCCGCTGGAAGCGTTCGAATGAAAATCCTCCCATTGCAGGAACTTTTACACTCGATATTCGCCGCGTTCCTGGTGTTCGTTCCGGAATCGCGCGACGATACCTGTTGCAATTGCTTTAATAACGCTTGCAGGATCACGGCGTTCGAAATAATTAAAAGTACAATATTGTGTCGCGTGCGCGAGAAAGAAAGAGAAAGAGAGGAGGGAAGGAAGAGGGAAAAAAAATCGAAGTACAGGGAGAAAGGAAACGAGTCTCCTCGGCCGAGGAAAATTCACAAAGGAATTTATTTTCACATATTTAATTGAAATGGTGGCTGGACACTTTGATAAAAAAAAAAAGGATAAGTAATTAATTGCTCATATTATTATGTCGTCCGTTTTATTCCGTTGTATTAAACTCGATATAATTAATTCTTTAAACTGCGCCGTTTGATCTTGAAAATGAGGATAATATTGTTTTAAGAGCCACCATAAAAAAGCCATTTTAACGGTCTGAATGTTTTTGAATAATTTGAAGATATCTTTTTAATTAAGATTCGTAATGAAATGATTAGTTACCGTTATTTTTTTCTTCTAGATAAATTCTTGAAAAAATGAAAGGAATGTTCTATATTTAGAGAATATTAAATAACTTTCGATAATAAATTTTCATTTTATTACGTATTTTTTTTACTTTTTTAAATTTCTATTTACTAATTGCTTTTAATATTCTAACTTTTATACAATGATATATTAAAAAGTTTAATTTATCATCTCTTATCACTTTCTATAATGAAAATGAATATATATATGATAAATCACGTTGTATCACGAAATGATATTTTCAGCAATTAATATATTATTTTTAAAGGTAAAACTTTTTATTCTAAATTATATTTTTACTATATTTTTATTAAAATATTTCTAATTACTTCATGCTCTTTTTTACAATTTTTAAAAAACTAATTGCAATAATACAATCCAGATTATCCTATTTCGAATTCGTCCGCACTGTTTGCAAAAAGAAAAGCAGAAGAAGGGTAGGAAATGAGATGTGGGCACATAGTCGAGGGTAAAAGGATCGTAGAAGCGAAAGCTGACATCGAGATGACAATTATTATTTCGAGTGGTTGGCGATGGGATGCCCGTGATATTTTATTTAAGATACAATCGCGTAATAGCTTGCTTCAAGAGGATAGATAACGCGCTGCCAGAGTGGTCGTAGAATGAAGAAGGAAGAAGGAAAGGTTAAGATGAAAAAAATTGATGCTTACAACGTAAATAAGAGAAAGGGAAGGAAAGCAAAAAGGAGATAAAAGGTGAAATTTGAGGGAAAAACAGCACAAAGAGGGATGATTCTACATTAGTAAATTACCTAAAACCCTCCCTCATCTCGTGATCACTATTAGAAACGATGACTGTGTTTCCTTTATTTATTCATGTTACTTCATCCACGAATAATTGAAGTATTTTGCGAATAATGATTGAGAATGATTTGAGATCTGAAATGTAAAATTGTAGAATATTTAAAAAAGGATAATTTCTTGGAAATACATAAGTGATATAAAAGTGCATTGTTAAATGATGAATAAAATAACTGCAAGTGTTATAGAAATAGATCATTAAGAATTACGATGGATAAAGCTTAAAATCATTCAAGCTCATATCAAATTCATACAAATTAAATGCAAATTTCAATAAAAAAAAGAAAAAATATTTACCAAAAATATATTCCCAATATCTTTTCCTTTTCTTTTAATTTCAAATTAGAAGAGTCAAGAATTAAAGATACTGGATCTATCATCTGCAAAATTCTCTCGATTCCTCTCTCTTCTTCATCTCTAACAATAATTCCTTCCAAATGTTCACAATTATCTCTCACTATTGAAAAGGATGTAAATATTATCTGCAAATGTTATCGACAGTTTTCTGACATACCCATTAGTTAGATTAAAAATTGAAAATGCAATCGTGTTGTTTGATAAACGATGATCTCGTTCCAATACGTACCACGAAAGAAAGAACCTCTTTCTCCTTCCTTTTTTTATCTCTCCTCCATGGAACACCTCCAGTGTCGAAAACGGCTAACAAGTTCGCACGTAACACGTCTGTATCGGTGGAGGAACGACAACGGTGGCGTTCGAACGGCATTTTCCTCGTCGTCGTTCGACAGGGAGGACGTTCGACGTTCT
>NW_006263351.1:1210348-1234157 GCF_000469605.1 Apis dorsata | reverse complement strand
GTGGCGGGCGCGGCCGTCCCATAGGTGGCCGATGGCGGACCAGCAGCAAGCAAATCGATGGGAAAAAAAGTTGGCATACGCGTGTGAACGCGTCGATATGACGTTATCCAATTAAAAAAGCTGCCTTTGTGTAACCCGATCCGTCGTAGCCAGCCGCAGCCCACGCTGCTCTTCCAATCTAAACCAACCCCCGTTGCTGCTTCGGCTGAAAGGCTGCATCCAATTAGTACATACCTTCCGCTCTATTGTAACTTCGGTACACGTACGATGCGCGGACGATATCTTTGGACTTTCCGTTCTAGATTAAAAGAAAAGAAAAGAAAAAAAAAAAAAAAGGAAACGAGAAAAAGAAAATACTTAACGAATGAGCGCATCGATCGTGCCAGGGATTTACCTTTTTTTATCCGTGAATTAGAACGATTAAATTATTGACACGATACATGTTTCTTATTATTATTGAGTAGGTAAAAAAAAAAAATTAAACTTGAATAATTTCCAAGTAAAATTCGAGCTAATTCGAGTGTTAAATATGAATCGGCAAGGGATTACTCTTATGTGTGAAAATAAATGTAAAAAAAAAAAAAAAAATGTAGAATAAAATTATAACGCTTAAATCCGCTGGAAAATCGAGATATTAAACATGCATAGTCAAGGAATATCGATTTGAATTTTCAAATTCAATCTTTTGCAAAAAAAACAATTTTTAACGAGACAATTTATGTACAGTTTTCTTTTTTACCTATTTTACGTATCAGTGATCAGGATTAAAATGATTAAAATTCATGATCACTGATATGAAATTCATTATCTTTTCTTTTTTTCGTATTAATTTTATTACGAAGAAATAAATAGAAGTAATTACGTTACGTTCTTTACATATGTAAATTAAAAATGAATTTAATAATGTATAAGAAAAGAATAATATAGAAAATATAAGAATTTGGCAGTAGAATAATAATAGGATATTGCAAGAATAATTTCTCAATTTTTAAATTTCTATATTTTTTACATTCTTCTTTTCCTCTTTATTAAAAATACTTAATCTGCACATTTGTGAATCACTGTAATTTTATATATATTTATTACAAAAAGAAAAAAATTAACTACACGAATATCCACTTTTTTTACCCACTGCACAAAAATTTAGTTTGGTCTTTCATATCTTTTAACTAACGAATCGTGTTTCATATTTCATTATTAATTCCAATACGCGATCCACGATAATAAAAATAGCAATGTAAAAACTATAATTGCTTAAGAGTTTGGTTAAGTAATATGAATGATATGTTCGAGAACATATTGTTACAATAACGCTAATGGACGAATGACACGCGTGTGACATCATTGGAAATTAAATATTGAGTCACTTTATGTATCGTACGGTGCATACGTATCTATCAATTCTTAAACGTTTTCAATGTTCAAACAAGACTCGGAACTGTATATGAATTGCGATTAAAACACGAGTTATTAAGTCATCGATTGCCAGAAAACTACATAGACAGTCTGTCGGTTGGACTGCCTAGTGATAACATGGATATACAACGACTGGAACGATATTTAAAAATAAATAAAATATATTTAATCATCGTTGGCATGTGGCCGAATCAAAAACGCAAAATGATTCCTCGTATTTTTATAGAGTTAATAGCGATCATGGCGCATCTTACACAGGTGTGTTTGATTTATTATTATAAAAAAAGAGAGAAAAAAAACCAATACTATAGTTATAATGATTAGACACTTTGTCTATTATTAATAATATTGGAATATCGTGTTTTTTTATCAACAATGTTTGTAAAATGTAAATATTACATTTTCTATCTTTAGAAATGAGATCTTTGATATCTTGAATCGAATTGACTTAATCGAAGTTCAATATATTATTTGAATTCAATATATTTTGGGGATGAAAACTCTATTGTATCTATTGTATCAAATTCAATTGATTCAATCCAAGTTTGATATTTTGAAAATTTAACAATATGCTGATACTTTGAAAATGTTATAGTTTATATTTTCAGTTCTAATCAATCCAAATTTGATTCAGTTTGAAAATGTTTGACAATGTGCTGATAGAATATTATTATTTTCTAAATATTATTATTTATTATTTTCAAAAACAATTCTGTTAATGTATCAATCATTTATTAATTCAATTTGATCCAAGTTTAATGGAGTTTGAGAGAGTTTGACAATGTATCGACAATGTATATTTGTTTTGCAAATATTACAATTTACATCTTCAAAGTTGAAAACTTTGATATTGTATCGAATCGAAATTGATTCAATTCAAGTTTGATACAGTTTGAGAAAGTTTAAGATAACTCAAAGAATGTTTTCTTTATTAATTTTTTAATTTGACAATGATCATTTGATTAATTTTATGGTAGGGAAGCAACATAATACTATTCTTTAGTCTAAATGTTGCAATGGATCAAATTCCATTTCTAGTGGTGGCTATTCTCCTAATGATAAAATACAACAATTTTATTATTAATGAGCAAAAGGTGAGAAATTTCGATAATTACAAATTATCGAAAAATGACAAGTGAAGTGAGATTAATATTTTAGTCGTTTCTTTGTATTTGGATAGTTCAAGGAATTGTTCACGAGTATTCTGAATGATTGGCAAAAGAAGAAAACACACGAGGAGGAAATGATCCTGGAAAAATACGCTGACAAAAGTTTATTCTTTATATTAATATACGTAGGTAAGATGGCAATATATCGATCAATCAATTTTCTCTAATCTCAAATTAATTCTCTCCACTGTAATTTATTTATAATTACTATTAAAATATAAAATTTTAAATTTAATATAAATATAAAATTAAAAATATAAAATTTTCTTAGTTTTATAGAACAGGTGTTAATATACATAAACTTACGATTTTGTTGCTTCTATTAGTTATTAATCAAAAGTAGAACTCGAGAAACATTGCAATATTTCAGCCTAGTTTAATATTCCATAAATAATTTACTTCGGTTGATTGAGAATAGATTGAATTCTTTTATATTATACAATGGCTTAGTACTGTAATAACATTAAAGTTAAAATTACTTATTTAAAATGCTATTATATAAAGTAATTTCTTTATATTTCAATCAAAATATCTATTCATTTCAAAACAATGTTTATAATGAATTGCTATTAAAATATATATTTGAAATACCATTCCTTTATTGCAATTGCCATTTGACAAAAAAAGATTTACTTACTAAAGATTTAAAATTCTGTATCATTCAAAATCTATTTTCCTCATCTCATTGAATATTTTTCCTCTATATATTTTTGCATATAATATGATATATAGAATAAAATATATCTAATATATACGCTTCTTACAATATTCAAATTAGATTAAAAAGAAAAAAAAAGAAAATACTATTTAAAAATATTATTCATGAGAAGAATCTTTTAATTACGTTTAAAAAAATAAATAAATTCGCATAATAATCATATATTCTCAATAATTAAACCTTGACATTGATGATACATTGCAGTAAACGCGTACTTTTGTGCAGTCCTCTTCTTGATCCTTCCCTTGACGCCTATTTTGTTGGATATATTCATACCCTTGAACGAGTCACGGCCGAGGATCCAGATATATCCAGCGTATTACTACATCGAGAATGAGGCCGATTATTATTATCCCATTTTGATATTCTCGATCGTATCGTTGTTCACGGCGATGTGCGTGTTCATTGCAACGGACACAACACTGGTCTACGTCGTGCAACACGCTTGCGGATTGCTCGCCCTTGCAGGGTAAGTTCTGATATTACATGCAATAATGCTTATTTGCTCATCGTTGATGCATGTTGTTTCCTTTTTAACGACATAACAATGTAATTTATTAAAAGAAAAAAAAATATATATATAAAAATATATGTTGAATAAGGTGATGGAGACAGAGCGATCTGTCTCTGTCTCGCTTCATCCAACGTAAAATTCAATTTATAATTCAATAAATAAGTCTCAATCGATATTTTTCTATATCAACTTTTATACTTATTTTGATCTCTAGAAATGACTCTTCAAAGATGCTTAATAATAATAATAATATAATAATAATAAATATAAATATAATAATAAATATATAGTAATAATAATAATATCCTGTTTAATAATAATATTTTAGAAATATAATTTTGCAGTTATCGCTTCAAAAATAGCTTGAACGATTTGTACTTGTTGAGGAAAGATGCGAAAGTGGATGAAAAAATATATAGAAGATTGTGCTACGCCATTAAATCTCACAAACGGGCGCTTGCGTTAGTATAATGATGTTCGAATTTTTGTCGTTGTTGTTTTTTGTCCTTTGTGATTTAGTTAAAAATTTAAATTAATAATTAATACAATTTTTAAATAATAGTTCTTTGATAATTTTCTAAAGTATTTTAACAAATTCTCAATTTTACAATCTGAAAATTGATCAGAGAAATACGAATTTTCTTATTCGCATTGATTATAATATCACTTTATTGATACTCTAACGCGCTTGGTTAAATTATTGAACACATGAAAATCGAGCTTTAAAATTAGATATCTCGCCCAAATCGAGGATTTTTTCTCTATGAATATCTTCGCGCAAGTGGGTGCATCAATTTTGTGTCTTACTGTCACGATGATGAAGGTGAGCGATCTTCATTCTTGGTGAATCTCTGATAGTTGTGTAAAATTGACTAAAAAATATTATTAAAAAAAAAAAAAAAAAAAAAAAAAGATAGCTACAATAACATGGTCCATGGAAACTAATCAGTATTACGGATATGTGATTGCTCAAGTGGTGCACATTTTCTTCCTCACAGCTCAAGGCCAATTCGTTATTGATTCACATAACAATGTTTATTGGGATATGTAAGTATTAACTATAATGTAACAAAATCATTTTTATTACGTATAATAATTTTTTTATGTGATCAAAAAAATTGTGTCATTCTTTTTTTGATAAAAAAAAAATAATATAAAATATATATATATATTTTTATATTAATACTTTACATTAAAATTTGTTTCGATTTCTATAATCGATCCTTAAGCTCCTATGAATATATTAACACTCTGTATATATATACTTTTGTTAAACCTGGATAATTATGTCGAACAGAATGTTAAATTTTACAAAATACAATTTATAATTTTTTCTATTAAGCATAATAAATAAATTATATTAAGAGTTATATTAAGAGTTTTATTAATGAATAAAAATTGTTTTCTACATTTCTTGCATTTTTCTTATCTACTAAATAAACACAATAAAATTTTGATTGCCTGATAATATTTATCGTAAATTTTTATTTTTGTAGATCTATTTTGTTAATTACAATTTATATAAATAGTGATATCGTAATAGGTACGAACCATATTGGTATAATGTGCAATATAAAATTCAAGCAATATTCGTTCTGATTCTGCGAAGAAATTTGAATCCCCCTCTGTTAACAGCCGGTGGATTAGTGCAACTAAACTTGAATACTTTTGCAGAGGTAAGCCATTAATCAACTTTGCAATACAATCGAGTATTCTCGAATGCATTTCACACGATATTCGTTTTAGGTCGTGAAAACGAGTGTCTCGTATTTTACCGTATTAAAATCTGTCTGAATGCCATTAATTATTCAAAAGAACAGTTGCCAAGTATAATATATTTTAACGTACGTATTATTTGCACAATAAAAAAGAAAAATCACAAATTCGTATTAAATATTTTATAAACTATTGAATATTCACAAAAATGAAATTTTAAATCAATTCTATTTTTCTTCTTTATTCGATTAAGAGATTCTATGGTACATAGCATGGGTTTTTTTAAAATTTTATTTGAATGGAATATTTACATAGATATAAAATAAAAATAACAAAATTATATTAGAATAGTTTATTTTCACAGTTAATCACTAACAATAATTAATCATTTATTGATTTATAGAAATTTATAGAAAAATAAATAAATATAAATATATTTTTTCTTAATTTTTTTTTTACTATTTTTAAAAATTTGAAAAGTATAAGATTTTCTTTTTAAATTTACCGCTGATAGTTACTGCCATCTATGGCGAAGAACTGTAAATCTTTAGTAAGACATATAGATTTCTAAAAATATATTTAGTTATATAAGTGCTGAAAATAACGAATAAAATAATATACCCTTTCATTTTAGTATTTTCATTTAATATTTTTATTAAAAATTAAAAATGCTTTGAAAAATATTTAATTATTTATAATTACTTACAGGATAATGCAGAGATATAGTACCAGATACCACGTGAAGAGGGCAATATGCACGTGATTCTGGATATTAATTTCAATATATTATAAACAATATGGTAATTTATATATGTATTTACACTTTATTTATGTTCTTTTTATAGATGAATATAAAAAAATTTTATACGTATATAAATAACACATTATTATTTCGAAATATATATCTTGGAATTTTTATGTATCTATATCTATATAAAAAATTATTTCCAATTGATGATCAATAAAAAATGATTAAAATAGAAAAAAAGCAAAACTTTTTCGATAATATTCATTCGTTCTTAATATTCATTCGTTCTTAATATTCATAATATTCGAATAATATTCATTCATTCTTTACTATATTTCTTTCTTTCAAAATGCATGAAAATATTTTACAAACAAGAAAATTTTATACTTTAAAAACATCAAAATACAAGAAAAAATAGATTATTCTTTTCTATTCGTAAAAACGATTCATGCACTTATATAATAAGAATAAAATTCACAATTTGGCATAATGCAATATTCTTGCTACGAATGTTATACTGTGATTAAAATGCTGGGACGAGTATTGAAAAGAATACTTTCCACCATTAATTTTTCAATCCCCTCATATAGATCCACTTATCCACTTAGTGCATACAGATTACCGCATCACTAGCCATAGCTACTACATCTAGAATTAAATCATGTTTAGTTATTCTTGCAATTTCTTTTTTCTTCGTAAAAAGAAAAAAAAAAGATAGTAAAAGCCGCCATTACTCTGTACAATATAAAATGCTTTCATTTTTCATATAAAGTAATCAAACCTATATATCTTTGTATTACGAGTAATCTCACATTGCTTATAAAACAATTATTTGAAATGATAAAAGAATTACTTACTACTGTCACTATTGCAGTGGAGAATATTCACATTTGCACTTAAACTGTCCTAGTCATGGCAATTTCTTCGTGGATTTGAAAACTTGAGAAACGCTTCTCGAGGATAGTCTAAAAGATAAAAGAGATCTTGTGATAAAATATTGTGTGATAAAATATGGATCAACAAGCAATGGAAGAGTTATATCTCAAGGATAACAAATTTTTCGGACAGCTTGTTGGTGTGTGGCCTGATCAGGGAAAATTCATGAAATTTTTCATACGTTTCATAATTCTTATTGTAATGATTATTGCCTTTATAGCACAGGTAATAATACAATTGTTATCAAAATAACATGTTTGTGAAATTATTATATTAAATGAAAGAGTTGTGGTTAGTTTATTGTAGTAAGAAAGTTTGGTATTAAAAAAATATTTTAAATATTTTTTAAGAAATTGAGTTATAATTGTTAAAATGTTATTAAAATATAGATATCACGGGTAGCAGTGTTTTACAGCGTCGACGTCTTATCAGATCAAATACCGTATATTGATTTAGGATTTGCCCTTATACTCAAGCAATACAATTATATCTTGAATGAGAAAAAGGTGAAAAATAATTAATTCTATAAATATTATGATTAAACTATTCTTAAACTAACATCAAAAAAATTTCATATTTTTAAAAAATGTTTGAACACAAATTGATTCTCGTTTATGAAGTAAAAATTAATACTCTGTATATGTATAATTATTAAAATTATAATTTTAAAAGCATAGCTCAGAGAACTTCTACATAACATTATATCCGATCGACTGGTGAAACGGTCAAAGGAGGAAGAAGAAATTTTTGAAATATATTTTAAGAGAGCAATGTTCTTCTGTTCCTTTTACGAAGGTGAAGAGCAAGCAAACAATTCTTTAAACAGTAAAAAAGAAAGAAAAAATATAAAAATTTGATTTTTTTCAAATCTAAAAGATATCGTTATTATTGGTTTACAATTAATGGAGATTTCGATTTTATAATATTTTAATTTTTAACAAAAATAAGCATTTTAATTTTCGAAACTTTTAAGACAATTCGAGTTTCGTAAACTCAAAAATCAGATGTTGAATTCTTATTTCTAACTATATATATATTCTACTTTTATTCCTTTTCTTTTCTTTTTTTTTTCAAATATTTTATTGTTTTTATTTTTAGTTAGCATATATTCTTGTGGATTTATGTTTCTCTCCATGCCATCTATACCACTAATAATGAATGTCATCATGCCATTAAACGAGTCACGAAATCGTGAACTCGTTTATCCATCCTATTATTTTGTGGATGAAGAGAAATATTATTATCTCATAACAGGACACATGTTAGCAGTGTGTCTTGGACACGTTTTTGTATATATTGCCTGTGATATAAATTTGATTCACGTTGTACATCATGGATGTGCCTTGTTGACCATCAGTGGGTAAGTAAGTACTCGATTTATTTAAAAATGATATATTATTCATTTGCTATATTAAAAATTTTTATTTTTTTTTAGTAACTAATTTTTCTTTAAAGTTTATTATTAAATATTATATTAAATTAATATTAAATTAAATTTTATGTAATTAATATAAATAAACACAGGTATCGTTTTAAACATGCCATGGATAATGTTGATCTTTGTAACGAAAAATATAGTGATGAGTTAATGGAGAAAACTTATGCAAAAGTAAGTCAATCCATCGATGCTCACAAAAAAGCTGTTGAGTTAGTATCATTATGTATAATAGATATAATTTGAATTATTTTTTATATAAGTTTTTTTAATATAATTTTATTATTTAATATATGATATTAGATATGTAAATAAAATCGATGCTTGCCATATACACTATTTCTTCATCCTTTTGGGAATGATAATTATAACATTCACGGGAACATTCATAAAGGCAAGTTATTATTCAATGAAACATTCTGTTTTCAATAATCGAATCAATATTGTTCAAAATATATATAATTCTTAATTTAATTTATAATATAATTTATTAATTTCGGTTTTTAATACGTTCACAATTTAACAAATTTAAAATTTTAAAATAACATTACTTATTTATACTTATATATATATTTATTTATGCTGCTTTTTGTTATATTACCTTTTAAATTTCTTTTTTTTTTTTAAATTTAGTTGGCATCGATGGAAATAGGAGGTAGATTCTTCACTTTTTGTACATTCACTATTGGTCAACTAACTCACTTGCTTTTTTTAATGGTCATGGGACAATTTTTGATAGATTCAAATGAAGAAGTCTTTAAAACAATGTGAGGCTATGATATATGTACATATATTAATTATTCAAATCGATTGCATATAACTTAACATAATCAAAACATTTAAATAAAGTTTGCATATATTTTATTAAATATTTTAATATCTTCAAATATTTTCAATTGATAAAATAAAAACAGTATTAATAACTCTGAAGTAATAGAAAATATTATAGTATAATAAAAATTTACGATTCAATTAATTATTAATATTTATAGATACGATGCTCGTTGGTATTATGGTTCATCGAAAACGCAATCGTTATATTTATTAGTACTGCGAAAATGTTTGAATCCACCGAAACTGACAGGAGGAGGATTGATCGCTTTAAATTTAGACAGCTTTGTAAAGGTCAGCTTATTTTTATAAAATATTAAAAATTTATCCTTAGGAAAGGGGTTAACGATTGAGTAACAATAACTGAATTGAATTTTTTCAGGTTTTAAAAGCGTCTTTCTCATATTACACAGTTTTTCGATCTTCATAAATCGATAGAAAGTGAAATGTTCGGTATATGTTTATGCAAGCGATATTTTTGTTCACAAAAATTTCTTATTACGTTTAATTATGTGATTGCACTTAAGTTACTTGCCGATAATCTTATTACAAATGTGAAATATAATATTTGCTTATTTTTTTCTTTCATTGTATTAATAATAATTCAATGTGATATAATTTATCGATAATTATTGAAAGATTAATAAGATTGGATTTAAATTTTTATTAATAAATTTTTAATATTGTGCTATTCAATTGTAATATTTCTAAAATATTTCCATAAATAAAATTTATTTTATACTGGAAATACAGTAAATATTAAAGATATCTGTAAATAGATTTTTAATAAATTAATAATAAATATCTTTATGTAAATATCTCATATCATATTAAAAAAATAAAATATAAATCTTAAATATTATCTATTAAATTATTAATATATTATGGTATTAAACCACATGCACAGAAAATGCATCGATTCCGAAATATCGATTTAACAAAGTCTAGTATACTTCCTCTTTGCTTCTCGTACCAACATTATATATTGTTTATTAAATGAGTTAATATTGTGTAAATAGTTGGTTAATATAAATTAACCATTGCAAAGAAAAATATAAAATATAATATCATAGAATATTTAATGTTCTGCATGAAATAATATTTATATTTATTATGATTTGCTATATTTTATTCGTTATAAATTTCATATAATTACATAAATTAATAATAATAAATATCAGTAACACTTATTAAGAGTGAAAAAAATTTTTCAAATTCGATGTTCTTCGATTTCTAATTATCCAATTAATTTTCAGTTTTGTATATAATATTTTTCCGTTTAATAGTATAATTTTAAAAGATGTTTAAAAGAAGCAAGAGGAAAATAGAGACGATAGCATGATAGAGGCCATTATTCTATCTTATTTTTTCTCAAATTCAAACTTAAAAATTATCGATTGCTAATAACTTGATAAAGGAATTTCAATCAATATCAATTTTTGTATTCATTTGGAATCGATTTTCTAAACATGTATGAATATATCTTTATCAAATTAATTGCAGCATTATCAAAAGCATTACAACATTGAAATTAGAATGTATTATAGTATATACCTGGATAATAATTATAGGGTCGAAGTCTCCCTGTTTCAAGTAGAAAGAAATGAGGAACCAGCCATGAAGGGAGCTATAGAATATAGAGCCGCAAACAAAAAAAGCCAGGATGGAAATCGAATCACATTCTCTCATGTGATAAGAAAACTTATATCTTGTGAAAAAATAGATAACAACAATATATTCTTCCGTATAGATACAAAACGATGAATCGTCTGAATGTTTCTACTATAAAAATATGAAGACCAATATTGGAAGGTGTAACATCGGTCATTAATTTTTCACATCGTACATATAGATCCATTTATCCACTTAGTTCGTACAAATTATTACGTCGTTAGATATTGCTATTATATCATAATAAAATTATGTTAAATTGTTCCTACAATTTTCTTATTAAGAAAGAAAAACGAAGATAGAAAAAGCTTCATTATTATTAGGCAAAATACCTTTCCATTTTCCACATAAATTAATCTATATATCTTTGTAAAAGCAAGTAGTTATGTAAAGCAATTATTTAAAAAGATAAAAGAATTATTTAATACTATTATTACAGTATTGAAAACATACATGTTTTACATTTAGACAGTCTGATCATGGCAGTTTCTTGTGGATATGAATACTGATGATAATAAACGTTTCTTGAGGATTGACTAATAGATGAATAGATCATTGATCATATACAAATAATTGCATTTAATTCTTTTCAACTATCCTATGATAAAGTATTATTATTATTATTTACAAGATCATGAACAAGCAAGCAATAGAGGATCAATATCTGAGAATCAACAAATTTTTTGGACAGCTAGTTGGTGTATGGCCTTATCAAGAAAGATTTACCAAATCTTGCATACGACTAACTATATCCGCCATAATAATCCTTACTCTTACAACGCAGGTATTAGATTAGGCTATGCCTAGTAAGTAATTTCGTTTTAAATTACAAATAATTATTTATTATAAGATTCTTATTCGTCATAAAAATAAAAAATAAATAAATAAATAAATAAAATAATGATGTTAATATGTTACATTGATCATGTTCTTTTAATTCAACTTCAAAAAATTGTGTGTTTTTTATTTTGTATATAATATTATGACAATGAAATTTTATTAGAATTCCATTAAAGTTAAAACGATATTACTTATGGGATGATTTAATAAAAAATAAAATTATATAGATAAAGAAGCATAAAATTGAAGGCACTTGTCTTTAATTTCCATATTTTGTGATCAAAGATCAATTGGATAATTAACTTTGAGATTTCCTTTTGATTGTATTACATATATAAAAAATAAGTAATTAAAATCAAATTAAAATTTGCCTATTATTTTCATCTCCTAAATGAAATTTTAGTTATATTTCTCTTCAAAGAGAAATTACGGTTATTATATGGAAATATCATATAATATATGGTCTTGAAATGAACCAATATAATTTAAAATAAATTATTGCTATCTATATTTTTTTAAAATGTTAATATTAAATAATAAATATTACAAATAATATTATAGATATTATAGATTATATTATAGATATATCAGGTAATAGTGTTCTGCACATTGGATGCCTTATCGAATCAATTGCCATACTTGAATGCTGTGTTCATCCTCTTATTCAAACAGTATAATTATATTTTAAACGAGGATAAGGTAAAAATTTATAATTTTATTTTATATCTACGATCTTTAGAATAATTATAATAATTTGGTTATTAAAATCACAGCTCAGAGAACTTCTAAATGACATCATATTTGATCGGCTGATGATACGATCGAAGAAAGAGTTAGAAATTTTGAACATGTATTCAAAAAGGGCAACGACACTCTGCATTTTTTATGAAGGTAACAAATAAAAAATATATATGTAAAAAAACGTATAAGGAAATACTGATCACTTAAGAAAAATTATTTAAAAAATAAATCTATATTTTATTAATATATTTTTTAAAACAGTTAATCAGTTATTATTATAATAATTATACAATTTTTATCAATGTTATTATCAGGTGTATAATAGTTCTTCTAAATATTTATCCTGAAAAAATATTATATGGAATGTATAAAACTAATCATTTAACTTTTTAACATTCATGCCCATTCCATATACACTTAATTGTTATCTATTTTTATAATTAAATATTATAAAGATATATCATATTTATAATTATTCTTATTAGTAATTTATTATAAAAAATTTTTTTCTTTATTGTTTTAACAATATTATATGTACTTGTATATTATATTATTTAATATAAATTTATATTCATGCATATAAAAACAAAAATACGAAATGCAAAAATAAAATTTTTAAATGAAATATTTTTAAATGAAAATAAAATTTTAGAAATTAATTATATCTTTCTTAATGATACATTACTTAATATCAATTGTATCATCAATTTCCTTACTTTTTCCTACATTTCTCATCATTTTACTTTTATCTTACATTTCATTTTCTTCAGTTATAGTAATTTCCAGCGCGATCATGTTCATCATGATACCAACTATACCACCTATTTTGAACATCATCATGCCTTTGAACGAATCACGAGGCCGTGAATTTATCTATCCAACCTATTTTTTCATAGACGAGGAAAAATATTATTATCCCATACTAACGTACATGGCAACAGTAATATTAATAGTGTCTTCAGTGTATTTAGCCTGCGATACAAATTTGGTGCAAATTGTACATCATGGATGCGCCTTGTTAGCAATAAGCGGGTGAGTAGTTCACGTTTTAACCGCACATCTTTCATCCCTTAGAACCCGTTTATTCATTTACTTTCTTTTCTATCATTAATTTCTCTGTAGGGTTTAGATATTGTGTTAAAATTACGCCCATCTAAAATTTTCACTGTAATTAATGAAAATGAACATAGGTATCATTTCAAGCATGCAGTGGATGACATGAAGTTTTCCGACGGAAATTATATTGACCTCCTAATGGATGAAACTTATAAAAAGGTTAAACAATCCATTAAAGCTCACAAAACAGCCGTTGAGTTAGTATTGTCGTTTACAATTAGTAATATAGTATGTAAAATGTCATATATATCGATTCTTTTATATATTTTTTTATTACATCGTTATGCTAGATACGTGGACAAAATCGACGCCTGCCATATATATTACTTCTTACTTATCATAGGAACGATAGTATTAGCTTTTACCGGTACTTTTCTAAAGGTAAGTCACCATTCGTTAAAACTAGTTTGCAAAATATACACATATACACAATGTTCTACATATAAAATGGAATATCTTTGGAGGATCTATTCTAAAATACAAAATTAGTGTAGAAAAATGTCGGGTGAGATTTATTTATTAAATAAGAAAACATTTTGAATGAAGCGAGATGGAATGGAGCGTCAATGTGACAAAGAGAAAGCTATCTCATTCAATCTCTGTTTCAATTCTTTTGGCACAAAAATAAATTGCTTATAATTATACAATCGATATTCTTGTTTGTTTTTGTCTTTAAAATCAAAATCTTCCAAAAATACATTATATATTAACAAATTATACTATTCTGATTTAATATTTGATATTATTGTCCAAATTTAGCTATCAACCATGGAAATAGAGATAAGATTCTTCACGTTCTGCGGATACACTGTTGCTCAATTAACTCATCTGTTTTTCTTAACGATTATGGGACAGTTTCTTATAAATGCCAACGATGAAATTTTTCAAACAATGTGAGATTTTTATATGTATTGATCATTAAAATTTGAAATAAATTAAAAAAGAAAGAAAGTAATAATAGAATCGAATAAATTATACAATACAATTGAAAATTAATAAAAAAAAATATGCAGTGGTAATATATAAATTATCATTTGAAAGCATCATTTCATTGAATGTTTAAGTCACAGATAAATATTAATTATTATTTGTATTTGGTTTTAATAAATGAAGTATTTACATTCTGTATTATTGAAATTCAATAAGCATTTTATTTCTTTTATATATTTTCTTTAATATATTTAACTTTCTACGTTCTTGATTGTTCAATCTTTAATTATTTTAAATTGAATATTATATTTCAAAAGATTATGTAAATTTTCATAAGTCATAAAGTATATATCATACAATAGAATTAACGATTCAATTCATTATATTATGTGTATAGATATGAAGCACATTGGTACAATGGTTCATCGAGAACGCAATCATTATACGTACTGGTACTTCGGAAATGTTTGAGTCCGCCAACATTGACAGGAGGAGGCTTAATTGCTTTGAATTTAGACAGTTTTGTACAGGTGAGCCTTTTACATAAAATTAGACAAATATTTTATAATTTCTGATTAAATTACATTAATTTTTTCCAGATCTTAAAATTATCATTTTCATATTATACCGTATTTAGATCCTAATAAATTGATGATTAATAGATTAACTATATAATATATAAAGTAGAAAATTCAATGATGTACATGCAATTGTCGGTATTTATATTTATATAATAGTATATTAATTAAGTTGTAGAATTAATTAGGGTTAGTTATTTATTGTTTCATGCATAAAGTATATTCATGTTAAATATAAACTATGATATCTTTTTTTTTCCTTTCTTTTTTTTGTTTCCAATACAGTACACATGAAAAGTAATAAAGTTCTGATTATTGTATTGTAAGATTAAGATCAATAGATTCAATATATTCAATAAGTAAACTTATAGAAATTTTGATAAATGATAAGTATAGTAAAAAATATTGGTACTCACTTCAAGATGATTTCATGATTTCTTGTTCATTTGGAAATGAATACAATTTTTTTATTTTTTTTATCCTCATACAAAAAATGTTATAATAATATCAAGTTTCAGTAACTAAAATCAGATTTTGTTATGTACTCAATCATTATTAATTGATAACAATTTTTAATTTTTACAAAGAAAAATAAAAATTGTAATTTTATTTATTGTATTTATAATTTAACAAATTGAAAATCATGTCACGTAAAAATTTAAAAATACATTTAATTGATTTACTTTTTAGTTACTCACCAGATAATATACCGATCATAGGTATAACTATTAGAAAATCACTATTAGAGGACACTATTATCTAATTTTGACAAATTTTAAGAGACTTAGCACACATAAGATATATTATAGATTTAACAATCAATGGAATATTTTGTTTCATATTCTAAAATAATTAAATTCACTGATATTTTCTCATGTTTCTCGATTTCTTCTTAATTGTTCAATAAGAAACTTATATTTTATAAAACTGCAAAATGGATATCGATAGTTTATTCTTTCGTATAAATATAAGTCAATGAATTGTCCGAATGTTTCGCTACAACTAAACTATGAAGACCAGCACTGGAAGGTGTAGCATCAATCATTAATTTTTCATTCTCTACATATGGATCCACTCATCCACTTAGTTCATACAAATTACTACTTCTTTGGACACTGTTAACATGTCGAACAACAAGTTGTATGTTAAGTTGATCTTGCAATTTTCTTATTAAGAAAAGAAAGAAATAGGAAGATAGAAAATGTTATTATTCTTAAGGAAATATCTTTCCATTTTCTATATAAATTAATCAAATCCATATATCTTTGTAAAAACGAGTAATCATGCAAAACAATTATTTGAAAAGGAATTATTTATTGTTACTATGATCAACATCCACGTTTACATTTAGACTGTTTCTTATGACAGTATTCTTGTGGACATGAAAACCGATGGATCGACTAACAATTGAACAGGATCGTTGACGGTACAGAAATAATTACATTTATTTTTTTTTCAATAATCCTGTGATAAATCGTTATTATTGTTTATATATGATTATGGACAAACGAGAAATAGAGGATCAATATCTGAAAATCAATAAATTTTTTGGACAGTTAGTTGGTGTATGGCCATATCAGAAACAATTTTTCAAAACTTGCATACGATTCGTCACGTTTACCATAATGATTTTTAGCCTTGCAACACAGGTATTATAAATTTATACTATTTCATTATTTATACATATCATATCAATTTTTAATAATCGAATTAATATCAAATAAATTATTTTATTATTTTATTCGATTTATATTATATTATAGATATCACGAGTTATAGTTTTCTACAGTTTGGATGTTTTATCGGATCAATTGCCATACATCAATGCAGGAATTGTCACCTTATTCAAGCAATACAACTATATTCTAAACGAGGATAAGGTGAAACTCTACAATCTTGTTTATTCTACAGTCTTTAGGATAATTATCAGTGTATTAAAACCGCAGCTCAGAGAACTTTTAAACGACATTGTATCCGACCGATTGATGGAACGATCGAAGGAGGAATTAGAAATATTGGAAATGTATTCAAGAAGGACAACAGCCCTCTGCGCTCTTTACAAAGGTTACGAATAAGAAGATAAAATTGTATTACAAAAATTGATATCATGGAATGACGATTTTTAACACAAATATCTCGTTTTGAGAATACGTAGGAGAAAGTGAAAGAATCGCTCTTTCCTACATTTCTCCTCCATCTTTATTTATTTATTTATTTATTTTTTTTTTTTTACACTACATTTAATCTTCTTTGGATTTAGTTATGGTATATTCCTGTGCATTCATGTTCCTCGTCATACCGACTATACCGCCTATTCTGAACATCATAGCGCCTTTGAACGTATCACGAGGCCGTGAATTTATCTATCCAACCTATTATTTCGTAGACGAGGAGAAATATTATTATCCCATATTGACACATATGATAGCAGTGATATTGGTACTGTCTTCAGTATATCTGGCCTGCGATACAAATTTGGTACAAATTGTGCATCACGGATGCGCCTTGCTAGCTATCAGTGGGTGAGCATTAAGTATTTGTTAATCTCTTTCAATTTATTATTATTCTTTTCTATCATTAATTTCTTTAGGATTTAAATATTAAAGTTATATTAAATTTTTGATTGTAATCAATGAAAATGAATACAGATATCATTTCAAGCATGCAGTGAATGACGTAAAGTTTTGCGACGGATATTATATAGACGCCTCAATGGATGAAACTTATGTAAAAATTCGGCAATCGATTAAAGCTCACAAAACGGCCGTTGAGTTAGTACACAATTGATAATTTGTATGTAAATCTCATATATATATCAACTCTTTTATATACTTTTTATTATAACATGTTATGCTAGATACGTGGATAAAATAGACGCCTGCCACATACATTACTTCTTAGTTGTCATAGGAATGATAGTATTAGCTTTCACCGGTACTTTCTTAAAGGCAAGTTACTATTCAGAGTAATATACAGAGTATATTAGTACTCTGGTATATATAAAAATGAAATATCTATGAAGGGTTGGTTCTAAAGATCAAAGTGAACGTAAAAGTTTAAAAAATTTTACAAAATATTACAGATTTATTATTTTATTGAATTAAAAGAAATTTTGTTCGATTAGGATAGACAACATTTATACTATCTAAAACCATTTAATATTGAATATTATCTTCCTTCTAATGTAAAAGTAAATTGTTTATAATTTGATAAACAAATCTCAATTGATATTTTTATTTGTTTTTGTCTTTAGAATCTATTCTCTAAGAATATATGATTACTCTGTACACAATTCTGATTTAATAATTTGATATTATTCCATTCAAATTCAGTTGTCGACCATGGAAGTGGGGATAAGATTCTTTACATTCTGCGCATACACTATAGCTCAATTAATCCATCTATTTTTCTTAACGATTATGGGACAGTTTCTCATAAATGCCAACGAAGAAACTTTCAAAACAATGTAAGATTATTATTGATTATTAAAATAGGGAAAATTATAAATAATTAAAAAAAAAATATAATAAAACTAAATAATATAACTGAAAGAACTGAAAGAATAGAAAAAATGGAATTATTGATTATCATTTGAAGATATTTCATTTATCATTAAAATTACAATTAAATAACATTTGCATGTGGATTATAGATATATAAATAAAGTATTTATATTCTGCATTATTGAAATTCAATGAAAATTCTATTTTTTTTTCTTTTTTAGCGTATTTAACATCATATTTAATATATTCTCGATTATTCAATTACTATTTTGTACTTCATGTGATATAATTACATGATTTATAAATCAAAGTATAATATTATATAATAAAAAATTCAATTCATCACAATGTGTGTGTGTATATAGATATGAAGCACATTGGTACAATGGTTCGTCGAAAATGCAATCATTATATGTATTGGTACTTCGAAAATGTTTGAGTCCGCCAAAATTGACGGGAGGGGGATTTGTTGCTTTGAATTTAGACAGCTTTGTACAGGTGAGCTCTTTTAAAATTGGATAACTATTCTAAAGAAATTATATCCGATCAAATAATATTGAGTGAATTTTTTTCAGATTCTGAAAGCATCATTTTCGTATTACACTGTATTTAGATCTTAATAAATTGGAAGAGAAATTAAAGATATAAAATAGAAAATTCAAAGAATTTGTTGATGCAACTTATTAGTATTTATAGCTATTTGTATAATAGTATAGTAATTATTATTATAGAGTTAATTAGATTTAGTTATTTGTTGTTTTACGCATAAAGGATATTTATATATTAAATAAATGTCATATCTTTTTTCTTTCTTCTAATTCAATATATATGAAAAAAAATACATAATAACATATTTATAAGTATTATCGTCAAATGAATAAATGAATCTTTAAATAAGTGCAATTTTAGATAAACTATAAAAGAATAGAATAATAGAAATATCATTGTTACTCACTTCAAGATTTCGTGATTTCTTGTTCATTCTAAAAAGATGCAATATCTGTTTGTTGAATTTTTTGCTCAGAAAACAGAAAAATGGATGTTGCAAGATATAATTATTCAAGTTTCAAAAAATTATCGAGACTTAGAATCAAATTTTATATATTCATTTTTTAATCATTATTAATTAATAAGAATTTTTAGTTCTTATAAAGGAAAATAAAAGGAAATGTATATTTAAAATTTAATTTAAAAAAAAATTAATTAGAAAATATATATAAAAAATATTATATAATCTTTTTTTTATTATTTAGCTTCTTAAATGATTATTGATATGACTATTGGAATTTTACAGGTAAAACATTGCTGTAACGCGAAAAATAGTAAATTAAATATATAAAATATATATTTTTATAGAAAACAAGATTGAATCGAATATTGTATTTATAACTTAACAAATTGAAAATCATATTATATCTATCTGATTAATAAAAATTTAAAAATATATTTGATTGATTTGTTTTTAATTACTCACCAGGTAATGTACCGATAGATATAATTATTAAAAGATTACTATCAGAGGGCACTATTGTCTGGTTTTGACAAATTTTAAGAGACTTAGCATACACAAGATATAGAATAGATCTAACAATCAATGGGATATTTTATTTCATATTCTAAAATAATTAAATTCGAATTTCATTGATATTTTCTCATGTTTCTCGATTTCTTCTTAATTGTTCGATAAGAAACTTATATTTTATAAAACTGCAAAATAGATATCGATAATTTATTCTTTCGTATAAATATAAATCAATGAATTCTTCGAATGTTTCGCTACAACTAAACTATGAAGACCGGCAGTGGAAGGTGTAGCATCAATCATTAATTTTTCATTCTCTACGTATAGATCCATTCATCCACTTAGTTCATACAAATTGCTACGTCTTTGAACACTGTTAATATGTCAAACAACAATATGTTAACTTGCTGTTGCAATTTTCTTATTAAGAGAAGAAAGAAATACAAAGATAGAAAAAACTACTATATTATTGCAAAAATATCTTTCCATTTTCCATATAAATTAATCAAATCCATATATCTTTGTGAAAGATAGTAATCATGCGAATCAATTGTCTGAAAACATAAAAATTATTTACTGCTGTAGGAAATATGCATTTATACTATCTAACCATAACAGTTTCTTCATGGACATGAACACTTATGGTAAACGTTTCCCAAGGATTGGCTAAACAAACGAATAAAGTCATACAAACACACTTGTATTTCTTTTAACCATTCCGTGATAAAGTATTATTACTGTTTACAAGATGGACAAGGAAACAATAATGAATCAATATCTGAAAATCAATAAATTTTTTGGGCAATTAGTTGGTGTATGGCCTTTTCAAGAAAGATTTACCAAGACTTGCATGCGATTTACTGTATCCGTCATAATGCTTCTTGACCTTGCAACGCAGGTTTTATATTAGACTCATTTTATTTAGAAAAAGAATTGATATGAAGTAATAAATTATTTATATTATTATTATTATTTATACAGATATCACGGGTAATAATGTTCTACAGCTTCGAAGTCTTTTCGGATCAAATACCATATTTGAACGCAGCAATTATTTGCTTATTCAAGGAATATAACTATGTTTTGAATGAGAATAAAGTGAAAAATCTACAATTTTGTTTATTCTTTATGATTAATATTAATAATCAGTGTTATTAAAATTGCAGCTCAGAGAACTTCTAAATGACATCATATCCGATCGGTTGATAAAACGATCGAAGAAGGAATTGGAGATTTTGGAATTGTATTCGAGAAAAGCAACAACGCTGTGCATTCTTTACAAAGGTGATCAAGAAAAATAGAATTTCTCGTATTACAAAAACTGATATCATAAAACAATGACAATGATTTTTAAATACTTCGTTTTGAGAATACGTAGAAGATTTCCTCGCTCTTTCCTATATTTCTCGTCCATCTCTATTTATTTTTTTTTTTTTTTATACTACATTTAATCTTCTTTGAATTTAGCTATGGTATATTCCTGCGCGTTCATGTTCCTCGTCATACCGACAATACCGCCTATTCTGAACATCATAGCGCCTTTGAACGTATCACGAGACCGTGAATTTATCTATCCAACCTATTATTTCGTAGACGAGGAGAAGTATTATTATCCCATATTAATGCATATGATAGTAGCAATATTGGTACTGTCTTCGATATATCTAGCCTGTGATACGAATTTGGTACAAGTTGTGCATCATGGATGCGCCTTGTTAGCTATCAGTGGGTAAGTATTTGTTGTTAATCCCTTATGTCTTCCAATTTATTTTCCATCGTTAATTTCTCTGTACGATTTAGATTAAAATTATATTTGATTAAAATTTTTAATGTAATTAATGAATATTATCAGGTATCGTTTCAAGCATGCAGTGGATGACGTAAAGATTTACGACGAAAATTATATCACGCTAATGGATGAAACTTATACGAGAGTCAAACATTCCATAAAAGCCCACAAAACAGCCGTTGAGTTAGTATTGTTGTATATAATTAGTAATATGTATGTAAGTGTCGTGCATATCAATTCTTTTATATACTTTTTATTACAACGACATGCTAGATACGTGGATAAAATAGACGCCTGCCACATATATTACTTCTTACTTACCATAGGAATGATAGTATTAGCTTTCACTGGTACTTTCGTGAAGGTAAGTTATATATCGTTCGTTAAAACTCATTTGCTATATAATCTAATGTATGTAGAACATTAATATATATTATATTGCATGTAAAAGTGTCGTGAAACATTTTTGTCAATTCTAGAAATCAAAACAAACACAAAAGTTGATATACAGATATATTGATTTGAATATATTTATTAAATTATAATTTTAATTTTCAGTTTTAATTTTTTAAAAATTAATAATTTACTTTTAGATTATACATTATTGTAATTATAATTTAATAAACAAGCCATATTTTTATTTGCAAATGTTTTTATTGTTTTATTGATTTTTTAGAATTCTAAATCTTTCAATGATATATCAATATTATGATTTTAACATTTGATATTATTTTTTAAATTTTTTAAAGCTGTCGACCATGGAAATGGGGATTAGATTTTTCACGTTCTGTGCATACACTGTTGCTCAACTAACTCATCTGTTTTTCCTAACGATTATGGGACAATTTCTTATAAATGCCAACGAAGAAATTTTTAAAACAATGTAAGAATATTGTATGTATCCATTTATCAAAGCTAGGAAAGAAATTTGAAGTAAGTTAAGAAAAGAATAATAATAATAAAAAACTGAGATATCTCAAAATTAATGTTTTAAGATATTGTTTGATTTAATGTTTATATTATAGGAAAATTCTATTTTTTAATTGTTTTTGCTTATGATATAACATAATACTTTGCATATCATTAATTATTCAATCATTAATTATTTTCAATTTGATATTGCATTTGATATAATTACACAAATAATTCTTTTCATAAATGAAACAAATTTTACTTATTGTACAATAAAATTTCAAAAATAAATTCACTATATTGTGCACATGTATATAGATACGAAGCACATTGGTACAACGGTTCATCAAAAATACAATCATTGTATGTCGTGGTACTTCGAAAATGCTTGACTTCTCCAAAACTGACAGGAGGGGGATTGATTATTTTGAATTTAGATAGTTTTGTACAGGTAAATTGTTATTTATTTATTTTTTTCTTCTGTAAAATTAAATAAATATTTTAAAGAAACTAATTTTTAATCAAATAACGCTGATTAAATTTTTTTTCCAGATTTTAAAAGCATCATTTTCTTATTATACTGTATTTAGATCCTAATAAATTGGAATAATAATATAAAGTAGAAAAATTTCTATATATATTCGATATTTGTCGCTATTTATATATATAATAGTATAATAGTTGTTGAGTTGTAGAATCAATTAGAATTATTTATTTAGTTATA
>NW_006263351.1:1202093-1210058 GCF_000469605.1 Apis dorsata | reverse complement strand
TTTTTTTTTGCCTTCGATACAATATAAAAAATTATTAAAAAATTTATGATTATTGCAGGATATCTAATAAAAATTAAAAAATATATTTAATTCAATTAAATATAGTTACTCACCAGATAATATACCAACTATAGTTAGGATTATCATATTAAGAGGGCTCCATTATTTTGTTTTTAATATATATGTAACACACAAGAATTAATATAAATCCAACTTAATGAAATTTTTCGTTCCATGTTCTGAAATACATAATTTCGAAATACCATTTCAATTTTATTATTAGATAAGGAACTTATGTTTTATAAAATCGCAATGTTTTATATAGATATCGACAATTTATTCTTCTATGCACAAAGCAATGAATCATATAAATGTTTCACTACGACAAAAAATGGAGACCAATACTAGAAGGTGTAGTATCAGTCATTAATTTTTCATATCCTACACATAGATTCACTCGTCCACTTAGTTCGTACAAATTGTTATATTGTTAGGAACTGTTGCATTGAATTAAATCATTATAAGTTAAGTTGTTCTTGCAATTTTCTTATTAAGAAAGAAAAAAGAAGATAGAAGAAACCATTATTGTCACAGAAGAAACCTTTCCATTTTCCTTTCCAGTTATGAATTAATCAAGTCCATATATCTTTGTAAAAGCGACTAATCACGCGAATCAATTACTTGAAAAGATAAAAGAATTATTTACTGCTACCACTGTATCATAGAAAACACATGCATTTACATTTAGATCGTTTGACCATAACAGTTTTCTTGTGGATGTGAAAACTTATGTATCTGGACTGACTGAGAAGATAGAATAGCATTGAGACAGAAATAGTTGTATTTAATATAATTCTATGATTTATTATCGTTTATTAAACATGGACAAGCAAGTAATAGAGGATCAATATCTGAAAATCAATAAATTTTTTGGACAGCTAGTTGGTGTGTGGCCTTATCAGCAAAGATTCATCAAGTTTTGCATAAGATTCATTACATCTGTTATAGTAGTCCTTACTCTTGCAGCACAGGTATTGTTATTAATAATTTATATTAAATCATTTATATAAGTAATTTTAAAATGAATAATTAAAATTAAATTAGTCCAACATTTTTGTCATTTCGTAAATGAAAACTTTTGATTAATTTTTTAAAAAGAAATTACGATAATTATATGGAAATTCTTGATAACAATTTTGACAAATTATTGTCACTTATGATATTTCACAGCATTAATATCGAATAATAATTTTCTTTTTTTTTTTTTTGCATTAGATATCACGGGTAATAATGTTTTATAATATAGACGTTTTATCAGATCAGTTGCCATATTTGGACATAGGATTCGTCCTCTTATTCAAACAGTACAATTATATTCTAAACGAGGATAAGGTGAAAATTTGCAATTTTATTTATTCTACAATCCTTAGGATAATTATCAGTATCGTTAAAATCGCAGCTAAGAGAACTTTTGAATGAAATTATATCCGATCGATTGATAAAACGATCGAAGGAAGAGTTAGAGATTCTGGAAATGTATTTAAAAAGAGCAAGAGTGCTTTCTACTATTTACGAAGGTAACAAACAAAAAATAGAATTTTTTTAAACTGTAAAAATTGATATCATAAGACTCAATAATGACATATACGATTTTTAATACGAATGTAGGAAAGAGTGAGAAAATTCAATTAAGGAAAAATGTTTATAAAATATAAAACATAATTGTGTTTCATATATATTTAATTATTTCTTTATTTTTGTCATTGATTACTATGTATTAAAAAATTATAATATCTTATATTGAATATACAGTTTATAAAAGATTCTTATTTTTAATTTACTATAAAAAAATTTAATATTTTAATATATCAAAATTTGATGAAAAATAATTTAAGGCGTTGAAGAAAATATTCAAAAAAATAAATATTCTTTTTTTTCATTTCATTCAATTTTTAAATATATAATTTTCTATTTTCTCTTACAAGTTATTAAATATTAATTAATTGAATCGAAATTAAAAATCAACAAAAGACAACAAAATTGTAATTTTAAATATCCTATTCGTTCGCTCTTTCATACATTTCTCATCAATGTCTTTTTATATTTATTCATTTCATTCTATATTTTATTCCCTTTGAGTTCAGTTAGTATATTTTTCTGCGGCTTCATGTTTCTTCTTATACCAAGTATACCACCTATTTTGAACATCATCTCTCCCTTGAACGAGTCACGTGGCCGAGAACTAATCTATCCATCTTATTATTTTGTGGATGAAGAGAAATATTATTATCCCATATTAATGCACATGATAGCAGTTGCGTTAATACTAACTTCAGTATACGTAGCCTGCGACACGTATTTGGTTTACATTGTACATCATGGATGTGCCTTGTTAGCAATAAGCGGGTGAGTACTGTATTCATTCTTTATATCCCTCATATCCCACAATTTGTTTCCTTTTCTTGATTAGATATTGCGCTGAAAGATTACGTTTCGATTCAAGAATTTTTGACTGTAATAAATGAAAATGTAGGTATCGTTTCAAGCACGCTGTGGATGACATTAAGCTTTGCGGAGAAGATTATATTGACTCGTTAAAGGATGAAACTTACACGAAAGTTAGACAGTCCATTAAAGCCCACAAAACAGCCGTTGAGTTAGTATTGTTGCATTAGTAATATAAATATCAACTACGTATCAACTATTTTATATACATATTTTTTATTACGACCTACGTGCAAAGATACGTGGATAAAATAGATGCCTGCCACATACATTACTTCTTACTTATCATAGGAATGATAGTATTAGCTTTCACCGGTACTTTCGTAAAGGCAAGTTTAATACTCATACATATACAGAATCATATATATATATAAATGAAATACTTTTGAAAGATCGATTCTAGAAGTCAAAACAAAAAGTTGAAGTATTCAAAATTGAGGTTTATTAAATTATAAGTAATTCAAAATTCGTGTTGGATAAAGTGAGATGGAAATAGGAAGAGACAATCCGTATAGTATATCAACATTTGTATTTTTGCTTCTACAATCAATTCTCCAAGGATATATTGATATCTTGTATTGATATATATACGAATTTTATGTATAGTATTATTATATAGTATATATATGTATTATATGTATATAGTATATATATAATATTATTGTAATTTAATTACAGTTGTCATCAATGGAAGTGAATGTTAGGTTTTTCACGTTCTGTGTATTCACTGTTGGCCAATTGACACATCTGTTTTTTTTAACGATCATGGGACAATTTTTGATAAACGCCAACGACGAAATTTTCAAAACAATGTGAGATTATTGATGACAATGTATCGATTATCAAATATGAAGAAAATTATTATTTATCGCTTGCATTTAGATAAAATTATTGAAATTCAAGGAACATTTTATTTTTTTTTACTTTTTAATCAAAGAAAATATTATCGTGCAATAGAATTTTGCGATTTATTACACTGTGTTTATGTACATAGATATGAAGCATGTTGGTACAACGGTTCGTCGAGAACGCAATCATTATACGTACTGGTACTTCGAAAATGTTTGAGCCCGCCAAAATTGACAGGAGGAGGATTGGTTGCTTTGAATTTGGATAGCTTTTTACAGGTGAGTTGATATTTTTTTACATAAAATTGGATAAATATTTAAAAAAAAAAACAACTTTCGATTAAGTATAACATTGATTGAATTCTTTCCAGATCTTAAAAGCGTCATTTTCATATTATACTGTATTTAGATCATAATAAATTGATGGAATAATGATAGAAAGTAAAAAATTTAAAGAATTTGTTAATGTTGTGTAAATTAATTGGTAAGACAATGTACTTGTTACGTCATATCCCAATGGGATTATTTATTGTTGTTATGCCTAAAGTATATTCAAATGTTAAACTACAAGATGTGATATTTTCATTTTCTTTTCTTTTTTTACCTTCAATACTGTTTTTGTCTGTATGTGAAAAATAGCAAAAATATGATTATTATTGTTGATCAGTGAATTGGAATAAGAAAATTTTTTTTAAATTTTGGATAAGAATGTCATTGGTATTTAGAAAAAATGATTTCCAAATTTCTTGTTTATTTAAGAAGGAATTTAATATTTATTCATCATCTATTATATCATCATCTAGCACGAAAAATAGTAAATTTATATAAAATATAAAAAACAAGATTAATGAGAAGTTATAATTAACAAATTGAAAATTATATTATGTCTGTTTTTTATGCTTAGTAAAAATTTAAAAATATGTTCAATTTATTTAAATTTAATTATTTATCAATAAATAGTCAATAGTTATAGTTGTCATTTTGAGAGGGTTCTATCATCTGATTGTAAGATACTTTTATGTCTATTTGAATGATGATTGAATGGTTCTTCTTGTAGAATAATTTTAATATAATTTAAATTGTTATTTATGTGATATAAATAAAGAATTTATTTTCACAATATTTTCAATAGATTTTATTTGAATTTTTATTATTAAATAATCTTTTATTCTGTAAATTTTTAAATTTTTGTATTTTAAAAATATATAATACATTTTTTAGAAATAGTTTTTAAAAACAATAATATTAATTCTCTTTGTAATTGATGTATACAATAAAAATTATATATAACATAAGATCTTAAAAGATTTTAGAGATATAAGTAATTAATATCAAAGTAATAAAAGATTCATATATATGAAATTAAGCAATTCAATCTTCAAACAGTTTCATAATAACAAACAAAAAGACAAAAACTCAACATATTGAAATTTAAATTACAATTAATAAATATTAGCAAATCACAAATTATAGAAGTTATCAATACTAAAAAATTTTTTTGTATAATAATAATAAATTTTGCAAGCAAATTTTACAAATATATAAATGATTTGAATATTTTAATGAAAATTTCTTTTACCTAATAGTTGAAAAATTTTTTCGATAGATCTGGCACCTCCTTATAATTCCTTATAATTTAAAAAATTTTTTACATTATATCGATTTGATAGTATCCCGCACAGCGTTAAGAACAGACTGACGAGAAATTTTGTTGTAACAGAAGGCCAGGAAGAGAATATCGATTATTCAATTTGGTTAGTCGTGTTCCTGTGAGTTTTATTCTTGTCGATCAACATATGTTGATCAACTAACTCCTTATCTAATAACCAGTGAGAATGAAAAAAAAAAAACGTAGTAAAAGATGCAGCACACAATGACGAAAGAAATTCTTACGATACTTTCAAATGACAGAATTCCCTATGAAAATATAAATTGGTTAAGATTGACATTGAACGAGGTAACGATTAACTTTATTAATATTTAAAAGAAACCTTCTACATCACTCGTGAACCGTTTCTCCCTATCATTGGAGGGAATCATTCAGCCAATAAAAAAAAAAAAATATAATGATGCCATTATATACAATTTTGTAAAATACCGTATTTCAATATTTAAAGTAAATCAAGGATTGTCATATCCATTTTACTTGACAATAAGCGACAGTAAAAATTTTATATTCGTCTTCTAAAGAATTATTCAATGAAACACTTCACGACACGAAGGAAGACTATAAGAATTATCGAAGATAGAAAATCGTTTTTTTTTTCGAATGGCATTTGTGTTGTTCTGATCATGGACGCGAGAACAGTGGAAAAAAATTTTTTGAAAGTCAACAAAATATTCGGATTAATAACCGGTGTATGGCCGTATCAGAATTATCGGTCGAAAATGGCGGAACGATTCATAAGTGTCACGGTGATGATGAGTGGTTTCGTGACACAGGTATGATAGATGATAATGATTCCGAGTCAATTTTGGTTTTATTATTGTAAAATTAAAATTCTATTTAATTCTGACACATTATTTTTTTTTGAATAATATATTGAAAGTTTTTCACATTGAGGATAATTAAAATACATTTAAAGAAGCATACAAGTTTTATATTTATTATTTAATTAATAATAATTATACATGAAAATATCCTTATGATGAAGAGTTAATAATCATTAATTAAAAAGAGAATCAAGAATTGTGTATCTTAACTTCTTGTGAATTTTTTAATTTTACATCTGTAATTAGTGTACTCAATTTTTCAAAAAAAAATAATTATCTTGTTTCATAATTTATAGTGGGACATAAATAATTATATTTCAAAGTAAATATTTATTATTATTAAGAAATAATTGCAATATTATTTCATTTGTCTATCTTATTAATTAATGAAGTTAATCAATACGATGTTTGAATTTTTTATATATAGGCTCAATTTATATATAGAAAATATTTATAATAATACTTTTATAATTACAGGTTGCATATCTTGTATTGAATCCCACTATGGACAAAGCAGCAACGAACTTGCCTTATTCTATAGCATCATTTGGAACATTTATAAAAATGGGTAATTACTTTTTGGATGAAACTAAGGTGAGGGGATATTTTCGACATTTATTTAACACATTTTGAATGATATTTAGATCACTCTTGCTGGATTCTTTCATAAGTTTTCTTTACAATGATTTTTCGATAGAATATATTAAGATCAGATTAATACTGTTCTATCTCTATCACATTTTGTTCCTATCTTGTTTATTTAATTAATTTAATAAATAAACTCAACTCAATTTATATATTAATTTTTTTGGTCTGTAGAAACGTGTCTCCAATTCGTTTTACGAATATTTTAACATTGCTCTATATAGTATAATATTTTAGTATAATACTTTAATAATTTTGACTTAATATTTTAATTCATGTTCTATCGAAAAATTACAGTTGACAACAATACTGAATCACATATTCGAAGATTGGGCGGCGATAAAAACCAAAGAAGAATACGAGATTATGTACAAATACTCACGAAAAGGATTGCTCATCACGATAAGTTATTTTCGTAAGTATATGAAACATTGACATATGATATATCTGATTTAAAATAAATTCTTTCAGATAATCGATTAGAAAGAACCAAATTTATAAATACAATTAGAATTTAACCATTTTCAAATATGAAATATTTATCACGTAAAAAAATAAATATCTCATAAGAGAAATGCGTTATAAAAAATAAATTAATTAGTTTTTGGATATCCGCAATATAAATATTTTCAGATATGTATCAATTTAAATATACTCGTTCGAATAATCGAAATTCAAGTGAATCAATATTCTACTTTAAATTTAATTTTATCCTGCTCTCGAGAAAGATTCGCACGTAACATATTTAATACAATTTCTCTGAAGCGTGTACATGGTGATTCATAAAATTTACAATCGATACCATATTGTACTTTTATAGTGCACATTGGTGTTACTGAAACATTTATGCTTATATGGCCCATGATACCGCCCATTCTGGACATCATCATGCCATTAAACGTGTCACGGAAACGTATATTCTTGTACCCGGCTTATTTCTGGTTGGACGACGAAAAGTACTACGTGCTTTTACTAGGACACATGATAATCACCATACTCATGATTTGCTTTATATTTTGCGCCTGCGATACGAACTACGTGTACGCTGTGCAGCATGCATGCGGTTTGCTGGCAATCGCCAAGTACGAAAATTCATTAATTATAAAAAAGTATAATGATTGATCATTAACGAATCATTACAAAAATTATTATTATTTTTTTTATTTAGATATCGCTTTAAAAATGTATGCAAAGATTTGAAAGAAGATCATGCCATGCCATTAGAGGAAATCAAGTATAAGAGTATATGCGAATCGATCAAGGCGCATCAACACGCTTTGAAGTTAGTATATTTATGGAATTATGAATATAAATTTTCAAAATATTTTTGATTTGTCTCATTTCGAACGATAATATATATATTTCTCTCGCTTTTAACATGAATTTTGAATCTGTATTAATACTATTTAATATTACTCAAATTAATTTTTCATCTATTGTATATCTATCTTTATTATTTTCAATTGGAGAAACA
>NW_006263351.1:1190537-1201790 GCF_000469605.1 Apis dorsata | reverse complement strand
TTTTTTTTTTTTTTTGATAATTTATTACAATGAAAAGAGAAAATATAACGTTATGAAATTTTTCACAGACTAATTTACCTTTAACATAGATACCTGAAGCTAATCGAAAATAGTTACCATACGTATTTATTCGTTTCTATGGGACTGCTGATAATGGCCATTAGCGTGTCGTTATTAGAGGTATAATAATTTTTCAATATGCAACAAAACTTTTTCTTTAATACGATTATTCTGCATGATTTAACAAATCGCTTTCAGGTGGCAAATGGGAAAAATGGTTCGAGAGAATTAGTGCAAGCTACATTTTTGTTCGCTCAATTATTCCACACGTTCATTCTCACCGTTCAAGGACAATTCGTGATAAACGAATTACAAGATGTTTATGAATCCATGTGAGTGAAAATTATTAAATTTTTGTTAAAACAATTGTATCATAAGAAACAGTGTTTTATGATACAATTGTATTTTATTTCTTTTAATGTCCTTTGTAGATACGAATCCCCATGGTACACTTTTTCACCTAGAATTCGATCGTTATACGTGTTATCATTGAGAAGTTGCCTAAATTTTCCCACGTTAACAGCCGGTGGCCTGATCGTATTGAATTTACAATCTTTCGCAGAGGTATATAAGAAATTTGTTGTTTAAACGTGACAAAAATATTTGTACGAATAGAATTTCCATTTTCAGATAATCAAAGCAGCTGTTTCCTATTATACAGTAATGCAAACGACGTAATAATAATGTATTATTACGTACGTATTATGGCGATTGGAATATTATATACAATGGGTGTTAATATGTTTGTCGAACATCTTTGAAATTAATCCTAGATATCAAAACAATCTTTCTTAATATATCTTTCGAATATATTAATATCCTATTCAGAGTGAAGATATAATTTATTATATTTTTATCATTTATAATTTTATTATTTAATAAATAAGCATCAATTATATTGTGTGTAGTAATTTTAATTTCAATATTTTAAACTCTAAGATAAAGGTGTCTCATAAATATATTAATATTCTGTATTTTCATGTATTTGAATAAAGTTCGATACGAAATAAAAATTTAAAAAAATATTAATTGAAGCACATACATTGCTCACTTTTCACACAATATAAAAATTACCAAGATTTTATTTTTCAATCTATGTAGAAATGCATATATCATATTAAAATGTTAAATTGGAAGAAGCTCAATGTTTGAACGTACATTTCATAAAAAGGATTGTTCTTTTTAAAAAATTGCAATTTTTTTAATTATTATTGCAGTAAAACTGAACTATTCCATTTCTAAAAAATCAAATATCAAATTCGTGATCATCCAACACAACACATCCTGTTATCAGAAATAAAGAAAAAACTTAATACTTACAAATTTTGCTTGCAAGATCTAAGTTATATCTCACTATTATTTATATAACAAAATTTATATAAACAACAAAAACACTTAATAAACAACAATTTAAATGTAATCCCACAATGTGTAAATGTAAAAAAAAAAATAAAAATTTAATCGAGCACGAACATAGTAGCATTGTTGAGAAGAAATTGGATATAGAGAAAATAAACATCTTTATCAAAAGATAAATATTTTCTTAGAATTTGCCAATTTGTTCTTTCTGACATTTTCAAATGGAGTGTAATTACGCGAATTGCATTATTTCTCTGTACTGATATTGAAAACTGGATGCCATGATCGATCCACGAGTGGTAAGTTTCGTTTGCAACGTTATATTTACTCGATTTATATCGGCGCAACATATATTTACGTGTAAATGCAATTGAAAAGAGGTTGCCTATTCCTTCTATTGAGGATTAAATTTTGTAAATGGAAACGTACGCGTTGTAACAATGCATTTTAGCAATTTTCAAAAGAGATGCATTTCAATTGAAAGATATGAATTATTGACAAACGTTAAAGCGTGCATTTATCTTCGAGGTCCGACTTGGTCTATAGAATCATCGAAACGATTAATGAGAGTAGCGGCTTCTTTCTTATGCTTCAGTCGGCTCAGTCTAGATTTCATCATGGATTCGGATATGTTGGAGAAGCGATTTCTAAAGATCACAAAAAGATTCGCGAAGTTGAGTGGTATTTGGCCCGATCAAAATAAGTATCTCAAATACATTTCGTGGATTATTATATACATTATTAGTATACCTTCTGTTGTTGTACAGGTACGTGACTATATAACCGTTGATATTTTATGTGTGTATTTCTTGTGAAAATTCTATGAAAATTCATAAAAGAATTATTATATAATTATATTAATTAATTATAAATTATATAATTATATTATTATATAATTTATAATTTATATATTTTTATATTATTACTATTTGTATTATTAATGTAATGTTTATTTAAAAATATTATATCATAGTTAAAGTTAAGGTATTATACATTATGAAAATAATTGGATATAATTATATTTTTGTTTAAATAAAAATTAATATTAATTTTGCCAAAAGCACTTTCACATTTTTAATAAAAATAGAAAATTTAATGCAATATTAATTATTAAGAAGTGGAAATATTTGAATTTATATTTTAGATTCTGCTATGAGTGATTATCAACTAGAAAATAGAAAAAAGATAAATGACAAAATAAAAGGAAATTATTTGATGTACGTTTTTTCATATATCAAAAAATTTGTATAATTTGATAGCTAAAAGAATATATAATTTTTATAATAAAAATCATTTTTTAGATCATAATTCATTTAAATAAAATATTCTACATTCCATCAATCACAAATATTTGAATCTCTTTTGTCTCCTTAGTGAATCTGCTATAAAATTTTTAATAAAATTTCAATTTAATTCAATTTTGATTTTAGGTAGCAAGGATTGTACATATATCTACTGTAAACGTGATAGTAGAGCAATCAGGTATTGCAACTGCGATATTTCTGTTGCTATTAAAAGAGGCTAACTATATTTTGAATGCAACGAAGGTGAAAAGACACTTAGTAATTAAAGTTATTATTTTAATTTAAAATAAATTTGAATAAATTGCAGGTTAAGTCTCTGTTCAACGATATGTACATGGATTGGATGATGGATCGGCCAAAAGAAGAACTTGAGATTATGTCAACATATGCCCAAAGAGGATCTTTTCTTGCAACGTTCTATCTTAGTGAGTCGATTTATATTTCCAAAATTTTATCATAATTTTAGTCAAATGATTAAATATAAGAAACAGGTAATCGTATGAAAATGGCCTCATAGAATTGAAAGAAAAGAATAAATTACGAACAATTAATTCAATTAATTATTTTATTTTATAATTCAATGTAATTTGTATACAATGGAATTAACAATATATATTTGCAATTCTCATAAATGCATATCGTTGAAAATTTAAGAATTTTACTATGATGCATAGTGATGCATAACATACATATAGGAACTTACAATAGCATTTATATAACAACTCAACAACAAATAGTCTCTTAAAAATATATACAAATATTTTATTTCATTATATCCTCTGATTATTCAGAATTGAGACAATTGGTTATATATATAAAAAAATAAACTTAGACAATCAGCACTTTAGAATCATTTTACTGTGATAAATTTTTCTCTCTTCTTTCCTTAAAATATTTAAAAAACTATTTTGAAAGCAACAAAAGAATAAATTATAAATCAGTTAAAAAGTTAATTTCCAATTCAATTTATTTTCATTCAATATCCTCTTTTCTTTCAATCCATTCCCTATTCTTCTTCAACTGTATATTTAAAAAACAATATTAACACTTTTCCAATTTATGAATCATTCTCTCTTGCTTCCTTGGAATGATGGATTATCTGTTACATTCACATATTGAAAATTTACTTCCAGTAAACGCATACTGTTGCTCACTTTTATTCTTACAAGTGCCATGGACAGCTCGTTTGTCGTACATGATAAAATCACAAAACACGTCCCCGCCTATGTTACATGTCATACCAGGTTACTATTTTGTCGATGATGACCGCGACTATTATTACCTCATCCAACTGCACATGAGCCTTTCGATAATCATGGTGGTTATCGTGTACGTCGCCTATGATACTTGTTACATGGTATTCGTGCAACATGTTTGCGGATTATTGGCCGTGGCTGGGTAAATAAATTGATATTACTTTCCCTTGAAAAAATGTTCAAAATTTCATTCAACGAAGATGGACGTTCTTCAGATATCGGTTCAAACACGCGATCGACGATTCTGCTTCGAAGAATTCCGAGGAAAAGATAAGAGAGACGTGTAAAAGAATACGTTCCTCTATTCAAGGGCACGAACGAGCTATAAGGTTCTATTTCCATTTCTATTTCTATCTCTATTTTACTTTTACGTGCTGTCAGTTACAGAAATATTTGTACTCTGCATTATGGAGTAGGAATTTAATCTTTTTTTAGTTTTTTTTACAAATTTTGTTATTTTTAACAGAACTATGTAATGAATTTATTTAAACTTGATATGAGATAAAACAAAATTTTAAATTATGAAATGTTTAATTTTTTAAAATGCTCTATCAGCCTGCTTTGAAAAATATCCATTGAAATTGTTTCCAAAATTGAAAATATGTTAAAATTTTTGAGAATTGATTTTAAAGAGAGTGATTTCAAAATATCGCTTCAACGTGTGTACAAACTTTTAATGAAATCAGAATTTTTTCCAGAATTTTCTTGTATAATGTACAAATATTTTTGTAATTGTGTATTCTATATTTATTAATGAATTAAATGCCAAATTGAAGTATTAATATATCAAGTAAAAGTTTTCTTCGATCATTATAAATTTGAAATAGGTATTTAAAGAAAATCGAGGATACACATGTTAATTTACTTTTTATATCTTTGGGTCTGATAATCATGTGTTTTAGTATCACGTTACTAAAGGTAAATTTAATTGAATTTTGTTTTATTCATAACGTTGAACATGATCGATGATTATTCGAAATTACTCTTGATTATTCGAAATTATAGGTCGTTACGATGGACTATTGTTTGGATTTTTATAAATATTCCAGCTTTTTGATCGTTCAATTGATGCACTTGTGTTATGTGATGATTCAAGGACAATTCGTGATAGATTCGTGCAATGAGATTTACTGTTCAATGTAAGTAATTTAACAATAAAATTTAAAGATAGAAATTTTAGAATTAAATTTTCTTAATCTACTGACAAAGGAAATCTTTTCTAACAATGATATTTTTTTCTTCTTATGGTATAAAAATATTCCATAAAAATTTATTTTATTTTCCAATTTATTTTATAAATGATTTACAGATACGAAGCGTCATGGTACAATATCAATCCAAAAATACAAGCTTTATACATATTAGCATTGCGAAGAAGTCTAACTCCACCTCGTTTAACCGCTGGTGGTTTAATAGAATTGAATATGCAAAGTTTCTCAGAAGTATATATATTTAGAATTAATAATACTTTCTCGAATAATTATAAAATCATTGAAAAAAATATTGGTATTTTCAGGTAATAAAACTATCTGTTTCGTATTATACAGTATTAAGATCGACGTAAAAACAAAAAAATTTATATAAAATATTTATACGATGATATGATAGATGTTATTCAGAATGATATATATTATCGATATCACTATAATTAGTATTACAAAATAATTTTGTAAAAGATATTTTATTTGATATATATATATTATATATAATATATATGATTATACAAGTAAAAAAAACGTTTAAAAAAAAAGATAGTTTTATATCCATTTATATTCTTGTTCAGTATATGAATTTATTTAACGAATTATAAAATAACCATAATTAAGTATTTTAATTTTTTTAATTTATAAAATAATTAAAAATAATAAGAGCACGTTATAAAAGCTCACAATGGATACATTAAAAAGAAAATTGAAATTATTTCTTATCATTGTTGGCGAGATATTAAACTAAATATAGTTTCCAATGCAATATAAAATAAAGATATGTAAAATTTAATCAAATTCAATTATGACTTTTCAATCAAAGTAATGTACACGTATCCTATTTAAAAATAGGAGCTGTGAAAAATATTTGTATCACATATTTCATATATTACAATATATAAATTTAATAACACTTGACTGACTTGAATAATTTAATTAAAAATAATTATTCTTTTAAATATTTTTCATAATAGCAGAATCGCTATTATCATCACGAAAGGTAATAAAATTATTACTCCTGGAAACAAGTCGAATTATTCACTTGTATGTATGCATATGATCGAACGCTTATTAATCTCGCTGCAAAATATTAACCTGGAATCTGGACCGTGGGAGTAGGTCAGCTTAAACGTGCACAAAGCTCGGGGCACTTTCTCACAGAGGGAGCACAGACAAATATCTTTCAAGCTATTCACGGCTCGATGAAGAAGATAACGATACGAAAATCCATATAGATCTTCAACTCTTCTTTTCTACAAATTCTTTACCTTTATCAATTTTATTCAGAGTTTATATAAAATAATCGTCATCACTATAATTTATTTTATTTATTTATATTTATTTTAATTAAATACGAATATCTTCCGATTCTTCTCTCTAATAGAAGAAACAGGTAATGCTTTTGATGGTTTACTTTCAAATGGAAAATGATATTGATGGACGTTCATTAATCATTAATAAGACAATTAATAATTCCATCTAGATATTTTAAAGATAAAGTACACTTAGCAAGGGAGAATAACCGACTTAATCGCTCATTTTTTTCCAGGAGGGTCGCTGTAACAGCAGACACGTAGCAACTTCTTTCGAATAAATATTGGCAAAATGAAAACGAAGTATAGAAGGAATTTCACTTGTGATCAACAAATTTGCCAGCTATCACACATCCATGACATTATGTGAAATTTGATTTCAGCAAAATTGAAAAAAATATTGCAAAAATATTGAAAAGATAAAAAATTTCTTTATTATTTTAATATATATATATCATGTGTAGCTAAGAAATTGTTTTTCTAATAATAGAAATTACTTGTCTAATCTTTGAGTTTTAATAAGGTCAATATAAAGATACATAAGAACATAAATATGGATCTATCGATCGAAAAATCTTATATCCACTTACAGATAAAATCATACGATATTATGAATGATCTGTATACTATTTTAAGGGCCAATTCTTCTACATACATATATTTATATCATATATTATATTTACATATCTACAATATATTTCTAAACGATTTTAAACAATCGATTCTAAACTCGAAAACAATAATTGTTATGCAAAATTCATCCATCACTCTCCAATAAATTAACAACAAATACTTATTCCATATTTACTTTTCTAAAACCATATAATAAGACTACGTGTTAAAATTTACAAAGTTACCTTTTTCACAAGGTAAAAAATTCCAAAACATCCAATTCCAACAAAATCTCAATTCCCAAATCAGAGAATACGAGAGAACCCTCGATTTCTTCTTGCATCTTTCCTGTTGCTCCTCCCCTATACACGCAAGAAAGCTCAAAACGTTCGAGAAAATTTTGCATCCATGCAATGATCGTATACCTCGTTTCTAAATCAACATGAATAATCATTTCAATTACCATCGTTCTTTTTTCGCTCCTCTTTTTCCGCACGCTGTTGCGGAAGCGGGTTTCGGTGCCTTATTACTCTCGTTACAAGCAACGATATTCAAGGCCGTGGGATCGGGCCAGATCGTAGCGACCTTGCGGCACACTCGAGCCTAGTAACCGCGATTAGACGTGACTATCGTTGGAATCGTTTCAGCCTCCTGGACCAGGAAGGAGAAAGAGGAAAAGGAGGAAGAGGAGGAGAAGGAGACGGGCGAAGGAGGATGAGAAACAAGTGGAAACAGGGATGTCGACGATGAAGCTTCCTCGAGATGTCGTCCAGGAAAAATAGGCCGAGGCGACCTGGAACTGGAGGAGGAAGAATTCGTCTTTCGAGGGATCGAGCCGGTTGCATTACGCTTTGGCGCGGCTCTCTTGTGAACCAGGTCAACGATGACTCAGTTCTGACAGCGGACAATAGTTTTATTAACAGACAATAGGGTATAGGATTGATCTATGACGCGTTTTGCATACAGCGTGGTAACGTGTGTGCCGATCGGAAGGATGCAATTGAAGCCTCGAGGAGCGAGTGAGTTATTATTGTTTCCTGCTCGTAAGTATACATGTTGGGAAATCGATTGGCGGCGATTAATGAAAATAAAAAGGTAAGGAGAGAGCAATATTTATGAGAAAAATTATATATATTTGTTGTAAAAATTAATTATTAATTAAAATATTCGTTCGATTTTTTTATTATAATATATCTCTTTTAAAATTCCCTAGATCGAAAAGAATCTCGTATTCTCTACCCTCTCCTCTTATGCAAATCGCGTCAAGAATTTAAATACGCATCAAGGGATGTTTAAACAGGCTTGAGCAAGAAAATTAATCATTTCGATTGAAAACCACCCCTCGAGAGGGTTGACGAAGGGAAATAAATTCGTCGCCATTAAACGTACAACACCCTCCTCTAATGTCTCCTCTAATCTTCTTTTTTATCCCATCGTCACGTGCCTATATCGTTACAGCTGCACCCATTATGCGAGGCGATGCTGTTCCATTGAAAACCGAACTTAATCCACCCAGAACAACTAATATTCTCGTTCCATTACTCTTCACTCTCGATACTTGGCACAATCAATTATTATCTTTCAACCCATAGATCGATTCTCATCATCGAACGACATAACCTATACTCCGTAAACTTTCATCTTATCGATTTCATTTTTAAATCACAAATCGACGAACGATTTCGAAAACACCCGATTCAATTTCTCATTGGTACCTCATCAACTCATTGATCTTCTGAAGGAGAAAGAGAAAAAAAAAAAAAAAATCGTGGATCGACGCAGGTGTCACGGATATGAATTCGAATTCCTCGTTAACAGGCCGGCTCGATTCGAAATTATGCCACGATCGCGCGCTTGCGTACGCGCACGCGCTGCGCATGGCTCGGGGGCACGAGGCTTCTCGCGAAAGTAAAGAATCTAGAGTAATTGGCCACGTCGGGGCAAGGAGAGCGAGTTTTTCTTTCTTTCGACGGATATCTATCGCCAATGGATATCGTTAAATCCCTCCGTTTACAGGACAATAACGGTTCTATGAGTAATTGTGAAAACGGTAGTAGTTTGGATTTCTCCTAGCGTTTTTAAAATCGTGTTACTCTTAGATGTGGTCGCGCGTCGAGGTAATTGGTATGATTGATGGGCGTTCCAAAAGGTATGCAATTATTAAGAGTTGAACTTATTTGGTGGTATCAGATAGTTTATTGCCACCTTCGATATAATTATCTGTTATGATAAGAATGTGTTAATGGGATAATGATAAATTATCAGTGGTAATAATTTCATATCGTTACGTTATACGTCATAAAGGTTTGTTACGATATCGGGCAGATTTTTTGCTGTTGAACAAGAAAGAGAAGAAGTGAAATAAATTAAATTTTATTATGTATCTGTGATATCATTCACTTTTTTTTTTGTTATATAATACTTGAAAATATTAGATCTAGAATAACAGTTTTTTTTTCACATTTCTATGAAACGATTTCGTTAATATAAAATAGAAAGTATCTTAATTTGGCACGAGGAAACTTTTCCAACTTATAAATCTGAAGTTTTAATCTTTTTTGCTCATGCTGCCATTATTATGTCCATCGAATTAAATCTTATGAATAAATTGGATTATTCATAAGATCTAGATCTCGATAAAATTCATATAAGTTTTTTAATATTAATTTGTTAATCTACACAGTGTCTCGAAAAAATAAAGAGATCAGAATATATGAATTACAATTAAAGTGACAGTTATTTTTTATGAAAAGCCAATTGTTTAAAAAATCATTTATTACATATTTATCACACATCATAAATAACTACTTTGAACTTCCAATATTAGAGCAGCATATCTTAAAAAATAAAAAAAAAATATAGTATCTTAATTGACAATGAGATAAGTATAAAACTATGCTTATATTCTGCATATCTTATATCAATATCTCATGGGAAAAATATTCAAAGTAAAATTACAAAAATGCAAAAGCGAATAAAAGAAATCTTTCATTTTTCAGTTGGCGACGAGATTAAGGAACACGAAAGAACAAAGTCGAATGGACATTCACCAATCGAAACGAATCGAAATTGCACAATTTTCAATCGACGATTCGCGTCGCGTTTCCCGTCGGAAGCCACGAAACCATCGTGGCTTGTTCGCACTCGTGGCTCGCCACACGTATCCCGAGGCCATTTATTAACCCCGCTGAAAATTCCCGATGAGACGAGTCGTTAAGACCGATCGTTTGCCCAGCCGAGTTCGTCGATCACGAGTCACGACTTTTACCTTTAAAGAGGCTTCACGCTCAAATTGACGACGTGAATCCATCCCATTTGATTTTATCGCACCCGAGCTATCATTGGTTAATGCCTAGTTTAGTGACTTTTTTTGATTTCGACAATATCACTGTTATTTTATTTTGTTAAAATAAATTAATTGATGAAGAGAAATATTATAAGAGTTATTATTAATTATTATGAAAAATTGAAAATTAAGGATGGAAATCAAAGATGAAAGTATTTGTATCAAGAGATATTTCCTTTTTTTCATAGAGGAAATTCTTATTGTTATTATTATTATTTTATTTTATAAATTTTATTCTTCACATCTTCAATTTTCACCTAATCCGATTCAACGCCAGGATATTTCAACGAAACAATCAATCTGGCAATATCCCGGCTGCCAATTGATTTCCTCTTCCATTCCATGATTGTTCGTTATCAAACAATCGAAAACTGAAAAATTGATTGACGCATATTCGTATATTCATTTAAAAAGTATCGAAAAGAGATTTCGAAATGAAAAATAAAAAGGAGATAAGATGAAATAATGAACTTATCGATAATCGATAATAAAGACTCCAAAATGGAAAAGCAATTATTCAAAACAGAGAATGGAACAAATCATGAATCTTTCAGAATCTTTAAAATCAGAACACCCTTTCAAAATAAAATCTTCTAGCTTTTGAAAGAATAATTTGTTCAATAATATCATTCATAATACAAATCTTATAATGATACATTATATCCTTTTATACATATTTTTACGTAATCCTCAGAAAAATCCCAAATCCAAATACATCCGGCAATCATCGACGAAAAGATCAGAGAAGGAGGATAAGAAAGAATAAAATTAATTCAACAATTCCCATGTTCCCCATAA
>NW_006263351.1:1180252-1190286 GCF_000469605.1 Apis dorsata | reverse complement strand
GCCGTCAAGATTTAAGCCTTTACCAGCTACTACCCGCATCGAGACGCTGCCACCGAATCCCACGGCCGAGGCGCATCCTGTTCCGCGCGCGAAATTACGTACCATAATTTACGCGCGGGTCTATCTTTGTCCTGAATATCGGCACCTATCGCGATCGAGCGCCACGAAATGTAGAATCGGCCGAATGGTGGTTTTCACTCCGCTTTCTCGCGCTGCGAAAAATCGGGGCGAATGACGAACGATCGAACGAAAAGTGTCCCCCGTCGTCCACGGATGAGCTTCCGTGTTCGCGGTTGTGTGTACACGGTCGTTGTCGTCGGCTCGATTTCACGGCCGAGCGAACATGGAAGATGACGGCGATAGCGAAACGCGAGGCGGTTGGCACGATAAAGGAAAAGCGTTTGTGGCGTGTGCCTCGTTTCGAGCCATATACGGTTTAGCCTAATTTCCTCGTCTCGCCCGCCATCTCGCGGAGTTTCTCGTAATAAGGCTAGGTAGAGAAGGAAAGCTTGCTCGTACAATTGTAAATGTGAGGATATCTTTTAAAATGGGAAACACGTTGAATGAAGAATGGATTCTTACAAAAATTTGGTATAAGATATGTACAAGAAAGTCTTTTAACGTGATTATTAAGTAAGTAAATTAATCGTTTTATGGAAAAATGAAAATGGATATTTAGAAGATATATATACATATTAAATAGAAGTATAAGTATATAGATTGTTGTTTGATATATGAAAAAATAACTTGAAGTTTGTAAAACTTATGAAATAGCAATATTATAATTATCCTTTGTATAACAAATTTTATAAACTTCAAGTTACAATGATTATCTTTTAAACTAATGATTATTTAACATAATTAGTTTTTTTCTTCTTTTTTGCAGGAAATAACTGTATTAAAAATGATTTAAAAAACTCAAGTAGATTTTCTTCATCAAAACTTCAATACAATATTTAAAATATGAAAAAGTGGTAAAATTTTAGAGGTAATTATAAATTTTTAAATAGATTTTCTTCCAAGTAGTAATATAGGAAAACTTTTTATTTAGTATAATGATTCAACCATTTATTATTACCTATACACCTAAATTGCCAATCTTTCAAAGACTAATCATCCTCCAATCGATCAAACATAATTCCTCCTGTTCCTCCTAAATTATTCCTATTCCTCCTAAATTAAACCTCTATCATTTCGCTCTGAGTTCTCCCTTTCAAGGTCGTAACTCATTGGAATCGAGGCAAGGAGGGTCCCTTTTCTCTTTTTTAGAATTCCTCTTTAGCCTCGTTTCTTTCGACCGACCCCAACCGAAAAAGAGAGGAGGAACTTGGGCAGAGGGGTTGGGAAATAGAAAGGGCACGTCGACAGTTTCGCGGAACCGAGGAGGATTTCCACGTCGTCCTGGAACTTTCTCATATTGATCCCGACGAGGCTGTTGAACGAACCGACGTCTGCGTCTAAGATGTCTCCGCGTAGGAGGAAGCCCACCCTCCCCGCTGGAAATGATGCATTGCGGCAGCTTGGACGCCTATTCGAACAAACTAGATCGCCGTTGATATCCGGCCACGTGTAACGAATAGAGATCTCGCGCTCGATCGCCCGAAAGCCAGTCGGAAACGCCTCGAAATTGATTCCAGCCTGGCGTGGGCTTCGGCGTGGCCTAGTGCGAAAAGGTAAGTATCGCCATTTTCTGATAAAATTATGGATTGAAAAGTGGTTTTACTTTTTATTCAGGGGAAAAATTTCTTTGCTAAATCATTTTTATTTTTTATTTGCGTATATGTAATTATATATAATATATATAATTATTTTTGGAGAAAATTTTTTTGGTAAATATTTTTACAAATGCGAATTTAGCTTGGAAGTTATTGAGCTTTCTCTATATTGAGTCCATTTATTCTAACATGTGTATACGTATGTGTGTATCGATATATTCCAGGAAGAAAGGGAAATATCGAAATAGCGAGTTGAATTGATGATGCCTGATGTTTCGAAATAATAGGGAAATAAAATAGGAATGTCAGGGATAGTAAAGCATGTGTACGTTGAATAGATGGAATAAAGAGGAAATACCAAGTAAATTGAAGCATTAGGAATTTTTAGAAAAAAAAAATATGAATAGTAAAGATGATTTTATGTTTCAAAAGAAGATAAGAATTAAAATATCTAATTTAATTTTATGGATCAAGATTTGTGAAAGAGTCACTGTCAATTATTTTTATATTTTAAATTATTTTCATAGAAAATTTCTCTAATAGACAGTGATTTTTATTGGACTCTATGGAAAACATTCATGGTATCTCGTATTTCAAAGAATATAAAGTAGAAAAGTAATTAATAAATTAAATATATATCTTGTTGAAATGGAAAGTTTTGAAATAGTTTGAAAGAAAGTATACTTTGAAATGGAAAGAGCATAATAATAAGAATTGTATGATAACAAATTGTTATCATACAAAACAAAAAATCACAAAGTCAATGATTTCTAATATAAAGCAGAGAATTAATATAACACAAATATAAAATGAAATGAATCGAAGCACTTTGAGCATTTATCATAGCTAACAATATACACAAATGAAATCACACTTTTCAATGATATATTCCAACTTTCAAGACACGTCATCGAGCGTTTACAATGCCTCGTATCCCCAAAACGAATATTTCCACTTTTATTATGCAATCGAGCACAGCTCCTATACATTTCCCTCACTTCACGATCTTCATTTGCATATCAATATCACTTTCTGCTGCACCACAGAAGAGATCAACGCTTCGTTCGAGAACGAAGATAAAGTTCAACCCGAATAATTCAACTGTGTCCCTTAAAACAAGTTCTTTTCTTTAAGTTGATCCCTCGAGAAAAATCGATTTAAATTAACTTGACATCGCGAGAAAATCGCAAATTCCAAATATTATATTTTTTATTACAGGATCGATGAATCTTCGAATTAAAATCGACAATTCAAGTCAAGAATTATTCGAAGCTCCTCCTCTTCTCTTCTCAATGAAGTTCATTTTTTTACGCAATGCTTTTGAGTTACGAAGAAGTTTCACGGGAAGTCTGATAAAAGGAGAATCGTTCGTTAAGAAACGCGAGCAAGTGCGCGGCCGTATATTTATTCAGTTCGTAAAAGTTTCTTTACGAGGCAGCACGCTTTACGACACCGAACGCATAACGTTCCTTTCTTGGCCGCCTCGAAATCGGCGATTTCGTTGAAAGTTTTCAACTGTATCGCTCTCATAAATTCTTTTTTCACTCTGGTCGCACACGCTTATGCTGAATTATCCTATGATAAAATCGTGATCGCGAATAGAGACGATAAACTTTCTGAGAAACGAAGCCCTGTAACATTTTTGTCATCATCACGTTTGTAGAAACTCTGTAAAAGAAATTTTTAGACAGCCAGATTCTCGTTAATAAAATATTTCTTCATTATCTTCTCAAAGATTAATAATAATTAATTAATGAACTGTTGCTAGATAAAGTGTATTTAAGTGATCAAGATTCTCTCGAGACGTTAATAATTTTTTAATTTTTTTATTAATAATATTTCATCGAAGAAATATTCCATTCTCTAATTAACGAAGTTAAAAGCGTTGAATCAACAATTACAGATCGAATATTCTATATTAATTGATTAACGAAACGGATAGAAACGTTGGTTCGCGTCGTATACTAATTGCCGGTTGGAGAGGAAGGTTCAAGGTTAAGATTTTTCTTCGTCGAAGAATCGAGGGAGCGAGGCGTTCGCCGAATCGGCGTTCCAAGATGGACCGGGTAGTCAGACAAGTTTTAAAAATACTTTACCAAACCTGTGCCGTCCTGTCCCGAGACTTTTTGCATGATTTGGCGCCAGTTACCGATTCACATTCGCTCGACTTGTTGGTAAGCGCTTCCCTTGGTGCAATGAACTTTTAAACTAATTATGCGAGCTGTTCGAGAGATTATGTAAGTGAATTAATTTGATTCTGATTTTTTTCTTTTCGTTCAATTTTGATGTCGAAACAAAAAGGAGAATTTAAAAAATAAGGTAATAAGTTGTTTGTTTAATTAATGAATTTTGTCGAAACTTTCTCTTTTAAAAGTCTTTAAACATTTAAGCTGGAATTTAATTGACGAGTATGGATCAAATGTTTAATCTTATTTAATCTTTCAATAATTAATCGAGAAAAATTTTTAATAAAGTTACATTGTGTAAGATATTTTTTTATTGGAGAAAAGAAAAAATAAAAGAAAGATTAGTAATTAAAGGATAATAAAAGATATTTATTTCAGATAAATTATTATTAATAAGAAAGTATATCATTATAATAAATAAAAAAGAATCATGCATTAATATAATTATGTATAAAAATTGTTAACATTAAATATTAATTTCTTTTCGATTGAATATTAAATAATCTTTAAAAATAATCTTTACTCTGATAAATATATCATAGTAAAAAGATCAAACACTTTTAAGTATTGAAGTAATTTTCATGTGTGATATCCAATTTAAGTGGTTAAAACAAATCAAACTGATAATCCAAATTGATCAATGCTGTTCAAGATCATTTCTTCAAGTGTTATATGAAATCACAGCCAAAAGGTACAATAATAGAATAATAGAATCTCTTGATATCAAGAATAAATTGGAATCTTCCTACATTCAAGTTGAAGGATATTCTCAAGAATGCGGGAATAATGTCAGATATATCTTCTCTGAAGGTGTGGCTTCTGTATATATTTTCCTGTGTGAAGAATCTTTGGCATTCCTCTTCTTTCTGTCTTTCAACGAATGAATGATAAAACAACTATCAAACAGAATCATCTTAAATTTCTTTTATATAAAATTCTGTTTTCTGTATTATTGAAAATTCTGTTTTAAAGTATCATTTTATTTTAAACATTTTTAATTGCATTCAATGAATGAACACTAAATATACCAATTGAAAAGTTATGCGTCTATAAAATTTAGTATTCAATATATTTCTAAAATATTCTGTAATAAATTAGATTAAAGATTAAATTGACTAGATGAGAAAACAAGTTATATTCACGATTAGAGATTAATATTAATATCGATAAAACATTACTTAAATCAAATTAAGTCAAACAATTTTTAAATAGATCTACTTCACTTACACTTAAACTTATATCTTATCTTCATTCATCGAATACAAAATACACTAATTGATTACAATTAATTTGGATCAAATTGCGCAATTTTCTTTTCATTTTTAATACAAAAAACAAACGACACATTTGTCTCTCTCTTTCATAAAAAAAAAACCGCAAAATAAAAGTTTTCGAAAAAAAGTCAAAAGAAGTGTAACTTTAAACTCGAAACACGCTTCTACCGAAAGAGACGCCGAATATATTAATACGAAACTACCAAAGTTGCCTCCCTTCTAGACTCGTTGTTCTCCGGTATGCGGGCCGCGTGCCGCGTGATTTTTTCCTCGTTCGTTCGAGAACGCGCGACAGGACACATATTTCGTCCCCTCTCCTGATTCATCCTTATCGAGAGGCGAGACCTTGCCTCCTTTCGTTGTCGCGACGACCGCCTCGAAAAGAAGGAACGCCGGTTTCGCCGCCCTCGTCCGCCACCCGCGGCGCATTATTATTTAACGCCGCTTACATAAGTAATTCTACGTTGTCACGTTGACCGAGTGCAAGCCTCCTCTCGATTGTAGGCGGTCGTCGAGAATCTCTTTCGAGAGAGAGAGAGAGAGAGGGAGAGAGAGAGAGAGAGAGAAACGAGAAAGGGATAAGGAGAATCACGAAGGAATTCGAGGATCGATGGGGCCCTTCCGTTTGGAAAAGGATTTTGCAAAATGTTGCCACGGTATGAACGGTATGAACGAAGTGAAAGTTGCATTTTGCCCTGGGTTTATATATGGATTTTGCATCGAAGATACAAAGTCGGAGTGGGCGGTGGTATACGGTGGTTAGGAATTGCGATTCGTTCGTAATAAATCGAATACTTAGGCGCGAAACTGGATGGAAACAGGCATTTCCTGACGACAGTTGGTTTTAAAAAGGGGCGTGGAATGAAATGCTGCCAGGAAGTGTAAGGAATTTTCGCGAGATCGAACGACGAAATTAAACTAGAAATATTTAACCAGATATTAACTAAATTTCATGCAAAGTGATCTAGAAGAATATATTAAATGCACGATAATTAAGAAACGACGATATCGAGAATTCCAAGAGAAAACAGTATAAAACTAGATTTAAATCTTCTCACGAGCTTTAAAAGAAAGCATCTTACAAAAGATGCTTTCCCCTTCATCTACTAATTCGAGTCCACAAATCCACGCGGGGAAAAATTCAAAATGACACAGCGACAAACTGAATATATTTCCCTCATACAAGTAAACACGTGATCCAAGCGTTGAGGAACATTTCCTCGCGACAACGTTCAAGCGAGAGACAAGCAAGAAACTTCGCTGTCCGCCAAAAATTGTCAGCAACTCCTCCACTCTTTCCACAGAAAACAAAATCCCTCCTTTGGGGGGGGAGGGGGAGAACACGGTCGCAAAAGTTGTTGGCAAAGTATGGGCGGCGGTGACTCTGACTCTTTATTCTTGCTGTCGCGATACCGTGCACGAAAACACGGGGAACCGAGGGCCCCGATAAAAGGGGACCGCGGAATTTCGCGGCAAGTGACAAATTAGCTTGCCTCACGGCGGCTCTCCGTACCGGATCGTGGCAACATATTTATAGAGCGTCTCGCCGCTAATGGTAATCCAGGTGTTCCCTCGCCGACTCTATTTTCGTCCATCCGTTTATCTCCCTCCGGCCCACGAGATCGTTGCTCTTTTTTCTTTCTTTTTATTTATTTATTTGTTTCTCTCCCTCTCTCTCTCACTTTCGTGGCAATTCCTTAGAATATCTCGCGTTAGAAAACAAGGTGAATAAATACAAGCGTGGACATTACCAGATAATGGCGTGATTGTTAACCGCAATTCATTTCACTACCTACGTTACACGGCTCGCCGCGTGACGTCCGTGGATTTATCGCCGCCTAAACGCTCTTTCGAGGGAATCGTGTGCGCCAGCACAACGATGTTCCGCGTTAATCCGCTTCGAGAACGCTCCGCAATTTACTCGAGCGTGTTCACGTACGAGCCCCTTCCTACTTGGGGCTTGTTGGCCAAGGTTGGTGGTGGTTGGCTGGCAAGAGAGATTAAAATGAGCGGGAATAATTGAAACGTCTCCGTTTCTTGCTCCCGTTTTCAACGGATGTCCCACGTGCTCGCGTTGGGCGTGCGGGGGAACTAATTGGGGAGGTTGTTATATTCTTGCCCGGAAAGTGTATAACACGTGTCGCATACTGAAAGAATATTTCGTATTCATCTCGTGAGGATCGTTTAGTCACGTTTTGCAATTTTTTTTAGAATAATATCCAGGATGCATTCATGGAACAGATTTGTTAATTCTAGAGCTAAAAATATAAATTGATATACAACAATATTAGTTCAGGATTATTTATGTGATTCTTTCACATAACACAAACAAGTCTTCATGTTTTTGAACGTATCTGAATTTTTATATGCTGTATTTTTTTTTTTTATTATATATCGAACCTAATTAATTAAATTATGATAAATGATACGAATATAATTTTCATTTATTCCAAATGAAAATGATAAAAATGATCGAATTACTTTTTATTGAATTAGATAAAATTTTTGTCCAACTTAAATAATCTAAATTCCTCCGATTTGTTCACGATGAGATGGGGGCCATCTCGAATGCGCCGATGTCCAGACATACCCACACTCGGGTTCACCGAACTGGATGTTCAAAAATGGCCCTCGCCAGGTTGGGGAAACGAATCGAAAAGGGTGCTGCTCGTTTGCAGCGTGAGTCATCGCACGGGAGGAGCCGGGTTTAATTCAACGTTGAACGTGTCGCCAGCCTTATGGGCGCGCTAACGCGTGGTGCCACGGTGCGTAATATCATGTAGGTGGCACTAAAATGGGTGAAGGTAGCCCCGGGGTACAATGGATGCTGGCTACACCGATACCTTGCGATGCAACAAGTGTTAGCCCACGCGTTTCACTGGCACAGGTACTCTTAGACTATGGATAAACGCGATTAATCTGTATTAAATCCAAAAGTTATTTTTATCCTTATAGATTATCTCTGATCTAATTGGAATTTTGTACGATTGCCATTTTTTTCTTAAAATGGATCTTTATTGGGTTATTCGAAAAATTATCTTCATATTATTCAGATTCCTCTTTATTTGCAAATTTTATGCATTATGATTGTATATATTTTCTTTTTCAGAAATGATAGGGTCCGGATCTTTATTAGTTTGTTTCAAAAAATGATTATATTTCGTATATTTAGAAATGTTGAATTATCTTGTATCGTGAACAATCGAATGAAAATCCTATCAAAAATTAATATATCAAGTTACGCGAGAAAGAGACTGAAAGATTATCCCACGATCACTTTTTGACAAAGGAATGAAAAGAAAAAAATGTGTGGATGTTAGATAGGTAAAAGTTTTCCAGTCGATTTGCGTGGAGAACGCGTGCTGTTATCTCACCTTGAAGCTGTTTCTCGGATTTCTAAGCACCGCCAAGGTGACTTCAACTGGCTCCTGTTCTCTCCTTTATCTTCCGGTTGAATTGCGATCGAGGACCGTGGCGTGAGAAATGCCAACACCAACGCTGCTTCTCCGATTTTGGATCGCTTCTGGTCTTTCTGTATTTTTTGTCTTTGTCTTTTTTTTCTCTTGAAGTAAGGAATTCTCGTGGCATGTCGAGTTTTTAACGATATTAAGTTCGTAAAGTTTTATAATATTTAATATAATATTTGATGGCGAGACAAATATTGTTTCTTGGTTCAATTTTATTCGTCATAAGAATATGAATTTACATGAATATTGTATATCCAACAAATTTTAATATAACGTTTTTCAATACTTTTAAGATATCTTTTTATAATAATTGAACAAAATGTAATCTCTCTCATAAAAATGTATTTTTAATAAAGTTGATAAAATGTAATATTTTATTTTCGAAGATTTCGAATCGAACATAGAAAATATTAATGAAATATTGATGAAATATTAAATAAAATTTATTAAGAATTTATTGTGGCAAATATAAACTATAAAGTACTATGTAACATTAATAAATGTTTAATAATTTATTTGTCTTGATCTTAATCGTATCGTTGAAATCTCGAATAACATAACCTCAATAGAGATTATTTATCTATTATAATATTTAAATCAAATAATGCTTTTCTCATGATATCTTTCCTGTCATATTAATAATAGATGAGATTTTAAATCGAATCTTTAATATTTGCTCAATATTCATCACAATAGGTCATAAGTCACATCTATTTATCATATTTCCATGTATCTAATTGTAATAAATAAGTGAAACGTTCTCCACGGTTTCCATAGGTCATTAATCATTCTCATTTATTCTATTTCCATGTAACTATAGAAACAAATAAGCGACGAAATCTTTATTCTAAAGTTTTCCACATAAATAATATGTAGAAACGATTTGTCGTAACCTCCTAGAAACCGCTTCACGACCTTCTTATAGGTTACAATCTACCTAAAGTTAAGAAAGAACTTTAATACCATAATCATAACATTAATTTATATCGATACGTAAAGTTTATTTTCGGTTCGAAATATCAACGATAATTATCACGCGAACATTATCCCGAATAATTATAGGCCTCCGCCAACGTTTCAATTTTAGATCGGGATAACCTATTGCGTAACGTTATTTACTTAATTTTCCGCTTATTTTCTATCAACTTTCAAATTCATCAAACGTCTCATTTAAATTGAGCAATCCTGTCAACGGTTATAATTTTCATCCAGAGGAGCAGAACACGATAGCGCCCCCCTCTCCTCGCGAAGATTACCCACAGTCGTCGAATCGAGGTTGCAGAGAGCGCCTCTCACGGCCGCCAATTAAACAATTTCCGTGCACTGCAACGAGATCGTTGATCTCTTATTATTTGTATATTCTTAAACTCGCAGAAATTCGCGTTCGATCGT